>NC_031769.1:118207567-118282649 GCF_001522545.3 Parus major
GATGCCGCCGGGCGCTCGCGTGCCCTCCGAGCTGCCCTCGCCGGCCCGCGGTTACCTGGCTACACCCGCTCGCCACAGAGGCCGGACCCCCGCGGGACGGTGAGCCCGGCGGCGGGGCACGCCTTGGGGTGTGCCCGGTCGGTGCCCTTGCTCACCCGTGGGGCTGCCGAGGGCTGCAGCTCAGCGCTCGTGGCTGAGAAAGTCCGCGGAGCGCCACGGTTGGCAGCCCCGGGCGGCGTTTAGGATGCTTAGGATGATGTTGCATCGCTTTGTGTAAAAGGAGGAAATATTCGGAAGACGGGTACCTCAATTACATCGTCTACTGAAAAGTGAGAAGAACTAAGGAATGATTTTGTAAAAGTTTCTATTTTTGGGAAAGTAGACCACTTGATGATCCTTTTTGTCCAGGTTACTGTCTCCAGTGCAAACCATCTCCAAACTGCTAAGCACACGCAAAATATGGGAAAAGTAGTTTGGAGTTAACTCCTAGTAGAGTTTCTCCTAATCCCCTTTTTTGGGTTTGTGTAGTGTCTTGAATTGCACAGGTTTTGCTTTCAAGTCACGTATTTAAAGCTCTAGTATCAGGATAAGGCTAAATAGTCCTGCAAATTATTTGATTTGTTGTGGCTTGATAGAGTGTGAACTATTGAGGTATTTGTCTTTTTTTTCTATAAAATAATACTAAGGAATACACCAAAGAAACATGATATCCTACACATTTCTGAATAGTTAGTGCATTTCTGTCAGGATGGAAGATTTGCCACTGATTTGTTTCCCCTCCTTTAAAAAAAAATAATTTAAGACTGATGCACCACTTTTTTTTTTTTTTTTTCCTTAATTATAGTCTGGATCAATAAGATAGTTTCATATCACATTCATAAAAATATGCTATCTTCAAATTTTATAAAATATTATCAAGAGTTATTTTGATATCTCTTTATATTCACTTAACACTCCAGTTGCTCAAACTCAGCACAGCCAAAACTATTTTTTGTTGGTTGGTTGGTTTTCAACCACTTTTATCCTGTTAAGAAGGTGCCCCCAGTTTATTGCTTGTCTAGGCCTATAGATTTATTATTCGCTTTGATTCAGTTGGGTTTTCAAGGATTCATGAAAAACTCATCCTAGTGATTCTTTCTTGCTACATAAGGTCCTTATGACAATTTCCCACAGCTAGTTATCACTGCAGCTCCTCTCTCCTGCTTCTTCCACTGTCAGATTCCCATGACCACAGCTTCCGTCACTGCAGCTCTGGCACTCACCTCAGTGCACAGTAAGCTGAATAAACTCACTGAGGCAGCAGAAAACCAATCCAAGGGGGGGAAAAAAAAGGCATTTTGCTGGTTTTATGAGCTGATTCAGTTCACCAAGGATGGGAGCACAAGAACTTGTGTGGAAAAAAAAAAATAAAAAGGGGAGAAAAGAGGAGATCCATGGGGATAGAGGAAAGAGGATAACCCAGTTCAGCTAGAACAACCTCTTAATTCAACTCCATCATCTAACACAGCCATCCCTGAGGACACATGTAATTCACTTGGTAGTCAGTATCCCTCCAGTAACTTCTACCCACTTGAACTAGTACATGAACCAATAACTGCAGTTTGTAAATCTAATAGATCATTATAATGGATCTAATGTATGGCACCTCAGTGCTTCGCTCTGTCCTTGGTTCACAAAAGCCCCATGCACCACCACAAGCTTGGGGAGGAGCTGGAAAGCTGCCTGGCAGAAAAGGACCTGGGAGTGCTGGTCAATAGCCGGTTGAACATGAGCCAGTGTGTGTCCAGGTGGCCAAGAAGGCCAGTGGTATCCTGGCCTGTATCAGTGATGGTGTGGCCAGCAGGAGCAGGGCAGGGATTGTCCCTCTGTACTCAGCACTGGTGAGGCTGCACCTCGTGTGCTGTGTTCAGTTCTGGGCCCTCGCTGCAAGAATGACATTGAGGTGCTGGAGACTGTCCAGAGAAGGGCAACAGTTCTGGGGAAGGGTCTGGAACACAAGTCTCATGAGGAGCTGCTGAAGGAGCTGAAGTTGTTTAGTCTGGAGAAAAGGAGGTTGAGGGGAGACCTTATCACTCTCTTCAACAACATGAAAGGGGGTTGTAGCCAGGTGGGGATCAGTCTCTTCTCCTGATTAAAAAGTGATAGGATGAGAGGAAAATGGCCTCAAGTTACACCAGGGAAGGTTTAGATTTGCCATTTAGATTTAGATATTACAAAAAATTTCTTTACCAAAAGGATGGGAAAAGACTGCTCAGGGAAGTGGTGGGGTCACCATTCTTGGAGGTATTTAAAATACATGTAGATGTGGCACTTTAGGACATGGTTTCATGGTGGACTTGGCAGTGCTGAGATAACAGTTGGACTCAATGATCTTAAAGGTTTTTTCCAACCTAAACAATCCTGTGATTTTTACATCAGCTTTGGAATCTTGTTCTATGACTAGGATTCCTAGCCACCGCTGTGTAAAACCGACAATAACTTTTGTGAGATTGCAGAATAACAATAAATACACAAAACCATTTTCCAATCCCATGGGAAAATATAAGGGCACAGCACTCCCAGTTTCACAACATTTGCAAACATTTTCAAGTACAATTTCAATTCTTTCCACAGTGGCAAACCCGTCAAGACAGAAACTTGTTCTTAGGACTATGTGACGATGTTTGTTTTGCGCAGTTATTCCACCTGACTACAGGTTCTAAAATGTTTGACTTCCCAGCTTTGGGTCTGAATATATACCTTATATATTAATTATAATCATATATTCATATATTTACATATATATATTAAAAATATATCTATTATATGTATATATATATATATATATATATCTTAAATAACAGGTTGGCAGTTGGGTGTGAGCATCCAGCACCAAGTGATGAATGGGAAATCAGTATTACTCTCTTCACTTTTGACTACAGACAACAGACAGGTCAACAGACAAATTGACTAGAAAGTGCAACAATGGTACCCAAATTCACAATAAAATACAATTGTATGAAACCTATTTCTCCTTTTAAAGTTTTACCATAGTGAATTTAAAATACACAATCTCTCAAGCATGAAGCAATCAATGGGTATTGCAGACCAGCTTCTTTATGGCTAGAGCTTTATGGCTAGAACTGCAAAAGATCATAGTACCCATTTTGCTAGATTAAGGACATGGGCTGACATCCTATTTTGATTTATCTGTGTTAATGAAAGACATAAAGTCAGGACTAGTGAAAGGCAGGCCCTTTATCCTAAGAGTTCTTAAGTTCCCAGCTGACAATCTCCTTCCTTTTGCAGGCTGCCCTGCTGCAGCGGCAAGCGTAGCCCAGCTGCTGTTCTGTGAGGGACAGGACCTTGGCTCACAGCTTGGTCTCTCTCATGAGCTGATCAGTTCCAAAAGAGAAGATTCTCAGAACTACCAAGGCACCATCTTTTTAAGGTCATGCTTTAGTTGCTGACAGTTTTGAGGCTTTACGTGTCCTTGATGGTTCAGGAAGCTGGGGGTGCCCAAGAGGTACTCAGCCTAATCTATTTCAGGCCACAAAGAGAGGAAAAAAACTCAGATGAAGGGTGGCATGAGTTGATGGCTCTGCTCTTCCTTCAGTGTTTCACATTTCCAGCCAGGTTTTCTACTCAATTAAATGTCACAAAGGCAATAAATCAACACACTTGTCTTTCTTCCCCTTTTGCCTCACGCTGCTACCATTTTTGGGCAACATCTTCTCTTCATTCCCAGCCCAATATTAGTAAAAGAATAAGCAAAACAACATGTGCGTTAGGAGGCTGAAGGACTTTAGATTTTCCTGGAGCGTGAGTGTTGGGAAGCATAAAGCAAAAGGACAAGAAGTGTCACTCCTCGGGGACCCTCACCAAGCTAGTGTCCTAATGAACTCCTGGAGGCAGCTCACTGCTGGGAGAGAACAGCTCATTATTTTTATTTCAGATGTCAGAGAGAGCACATGTAACAGCAGATCCTATACTAAAGAGCTCGTTTAGTACAAGAAATGAACTTAACTGCAGTCAGATACTATTGGGAGACATCCACATTAATGTTTGTCGGTCTCCAGAGAAGAACTAGCTACAGTCTCATGAATGAAATAAAGAAACCATGAATGCCAGGGAGGTGCAAAGCAATAGGGGAAAGGGAGAAAACAGAAAATCTCAGAAATAGAGGTTGAACTTCGAGGTGACAGCCATCAGTCAGATGACAGAAGAAAGGACTATGTCTTCTCACTGGAGTCATTCTTCTCCCATACAGTCTGCCTCTGCCATACACACCTATCCAGGCAGCAGCCCCAAGATGCACAGCAAGGCCAGGGCTCTGGGAACTATGGATTCAGTTGGCCATCCAGGGATCATCAGGCGTGGAGAGCTGGGGAAGTGGCTGGGGACAGGGTGGGGCCCAGTCAGAAGCAGCAGGTGGTAAGGACACCTGCAAAGGGAAGGCTCTGACATGCCTTGCTCACTGCAGGGCTGAATCCAGCACCATGCCAATAACATGGGCTCTCCTTTGAGTGCCTAGTAGCAAGATAAAGGCCATGCCACCCATGTTAGTCATAAGTGATGGTTTTCTAGGGCTTACTGGTTTTTTTTAGAAGATGCCGAGTCTCAGGAAGTAATACAGTGAATCTGTTTGAGATAATTTTAACAGTTGTGTTCAAAATTAGACTTTCCTTTTCAAGTGAAGCCAAATGTGTGTGTCTAAAAAAGCTAGGCGAGCATCTTAAAAGTGGGACTGACTCTCATTTATGTCTGTCTCCTATGCAAACACACAGAGAAAACCTCTTATTTTGAAAAATAAACTGAGGTGTAATAAGTGTCATGTTTTATATGTAAGGAGTGTAAAGAATAAAATAAAATTTTAAAAATAAAAAGCATAAAATACACAAGGAGAAGCTAAAACTTATTTTCTTTTTATAGATACCATTAACATCTTGAGATCATATTGATAAATGCTAAGTAACAAAATAGAAGGCAGGGCAGGAAGAAGCTCTAATTCCCAATCTTGTAGCATGTCAGACTGTGCTAGGAATTTGTCTGGTGGGGCAGAGGCAAGGGGAGTGATGCCAAAAGCTTTCAGAGTCAGCACAGGACCTTCATCTGGGCAGTATCTCAGGTCTGAGGAAAACAGTGAGGACATCCATCGAAGGAGAGGAGCCAGCCCTTTCCTCCCCTCTGGAGCCAGCCAGGCTGGAAGCCTGACTCAAGCACCACAGGCTCTGGGCAGCTTTGAGCCACCACTCATTCTCTCATTCTGCAGCACAGTGCTGCATTCTAGCCCCAAGCAAGATATATCTAAAGGCAGATAACCCACCAGCTAATCATCAAAGATATCTTTTTTTTTCCAAGTTATTTACAAGCAAGACATACCAGATTATTGAACAGATACTTTGTTAGGAATGTATACAGGGCCATGGTAGCCTAGCGGCAGTAAGATGAGAGATGATATATGCAAAGACACATTTGGTGCCTGTTTTTATTTCCTAAGCCCTATACCTCTGGTTTTAAGCCTTTTTTTTTTCCTACTGCCACAGCAGTATGAGGCATTAAGGAGGCATGAAATACCCAATTTACATGGGAGAAGAAGAATGGAGTTAACTGTGCCTTTCAATTCGATTTCACTCTTTGTGTTCACATCTTTTCACTTAAAGTCCCAGTCCCTCTACTACATCCTGCTTTTAAAATGATATAAACATTCATCCAAAACTGTGAAAGCATTGTCTGAACCCAGGATTAAAGCCATGAGCAAAGACTAAACCAGACTTCCCTCTCACTCATTCACAAAGATCTCATTTCTCAGCATCTGCTGCTTTATTCCAATGTCACCTTTCAGCAGCCCTTTGGCAAGAGTTCTGTATTTATTTATAAGCTAGTGCACTTATGTTTGGCTAATATATGCATTATGACATTAACCAACCTTAAACATAGCTTCTCTCTAAACTTGTATGCTTTTACATGTGTTAGTTTTAAATGTTAAAAAAATTTAACATAAATGTTAAATGTAAACATAAAACATTTTTGACAAAGTCAAGATACTTGGAAGCAACTGCTTTAATTCTTTGCTCATATGCAAATTCAAAATTCAGTATTAGAATAGAACATTTGCTCGTTGTTTTTTTTCCCCCACCTGATCATTAGTTTCTCTCAGGGGAAACACACTGGCAAAATCACAAAATAGCAGTGCCACAATAGAAGAAACATGGAAGAATGCCAGTGAGTAAAAATATCCTCCCCAAAAGCCAGTACACAGGAATAATAAATATATCTGGGAACTCCTGGGTCATCATCCCCCAAGGCTAGTCACCAGGCTTTTAGTGGGGCACAGTGTGGCCTGACCACAAACATCAGTAACTTCAAAATATAGGGAGTTTAGTACAAAATACAAAAAAACCCACAAAATCTATATTGCACCATTAAACAGCTAGCAAGAAAAAAAAAAATCAATTTCATTGCCAGATTCTAAGCAAATTTACTTGTGTCTAGAGGTAGACACATCAAAGACATTTTCCTGCTCCGTGCCTGTGTCCAAATTGGTGCTCCAAGGTGTCACCCAGCAAGTGACCTCGGATGGGAATCAGCAATGTGCCACCTAGAATCGGCACTTCTGCCTTCACACAAAGAGAAAGAGCATTTGACCAGGCAAAGTGCATGCCATTCAGAATCAATATCTTTAAATAATCATGTGCAAGTTTCATTAGAGAGTAGCGATAAAGTAATTGAACATTGATGAACATAGACAAAGGTAGTGTAAAATAAGAGTAATACAAGAAGGAGAGATGAGAATATACTCTCACGAAACACTGGCATCTAAAATGTGATTTAATATGATCAGTTCAGCAAATCTGAGAATATTAAAAACATTCTTCAATTACCAGTACAGAAGCTAGCTCCTTCCTGTTTCAGTAGATCTGAAAAGGGAGAAAACTGCTGAAATGAGGAGAATTATACTCTGAGATAAATCCACAAGATTTCTCCTACCTATCTCTGGAATGGTAAAGCCATTTCAAAGCCCTTAGGCTACCGTGCAGCCCCACACTTAAACCAAATTCTCTACCTAGAATATGAAAACCTGAAAGGAATGTAGTGAGCTATTTACAATTACCTGGTCTGAAGCAATACAGTGTAAAAAGAGTTACAGAAAGCTAGCCAGGAAAGCAGCTGGTAATAGGTACCAATGTTCAAAACAAATTTAGGCCAGATATGAGACCAGGGTTTTGTTGGGTTTTAGGAAGAATAATTTGCTCAGTAAGGCATATTTTATAGCCTTAGGGTCCCTATACAAATAAAAGAAGTAGATCTCTTAGAGGAATGCATGCAAAATTTTTCTGAAGTTGTGTGTTTATTATTTTAAGGCTGAAAAAAGAACTGAAGGAAATGCTTTAAGAGGAACCATATGCTGAAGCATTATTCACCTTTTATCCTCAAAAACATGTTTTCAGTGTGGGCACTCTGAAGGTTCATTTCAACAAACAGTAGACTCTGAAGCTGCTGACCCAAGAAAGCTTTTAGGCATGCCAGTCGTGGAGGCTTATGTATGAAATCCATCAGTAAATTTAAACTATTGCAGCCTCCTATTCCATGTTAAAGATTACCCTACTATTGCCCTGAGCTCTGATCTGTGTGGCCTAAATTGTCTTCTGAGTTAAAGGAAAAAGTGATTCCCTGTGGTTCAGGAAAATACTTTTGGGTTTGTTCTACCCATAGGACTGAGATCAGCCACTTAGCTGTCACTGAGTATAAACACAGATTTTAATCCTGTGTTCATCGCTTGGGCAGGGACTGGGGAACCTTGTTGCACTGGAGCTGAAGTGAGAGGCAGCAGATCAGAGATGTGGTGACTTGGTCTGATGGGTCCTGCACACCATGGGGACTGGCAATTTTAGTGTTCCCCACAAGGGACAGGTGGACATGCATTGGACACCTTCTCAAAGATGGAAAAGCAAGCTAGCCCCACTGTTTCCCCAGTGAATTTCCTGCCCTCAGTGTCATACTACAGATTCCACTGCATACTCCAGATGTGATCCAACTATCTGGTTGATGTCAAGAAGAGGAAGATGATTGTTCCAGCACTTCTTTAAATTATAATTACCTTTAAATGCTAACCCAAGTCAACATCCTGTGCAGTTCTTCAGCTTAGGGTCACAGACACTTGTAAAATGTTTATTGTCATAACATTTTGGGGAAGACCTATTCTAATTTTAGCTTTAGCTAGCGGGTTAAAGCCTAGCAGGAAGGTGGGAGGTTTTCATTAGAAATACCATCTGGAGTAATGAGGCATTGCCAGACCTCAGCACTTCTGCAAATACAGTTTCCATGCAACTATGAAGGGAGGAGACTTTATCTGCTCCCTTTCTCCACTCATCCCAGCTGGCAATATAGATACTACATGTTAAGTACATGTTATTTTCTCTGTTATATCTGTGACCAATAATACAACTTGCAAAAAAGTTAGGGACCAAGCACTATATGAAGACTTTTGACCCAAGTTTGCCTCTGAGAACAAATCCTCTCAGCCAAATCAAGACACTACAGCCCTGCTTTCACCCAGATGGTGATATTTCGTTTTCTTACTTGCAAAAAAATGTTTTGTATTATTTTTTCTGTTATTATGAGATGTCAGTAGGGACCATTAAGACCTGGGTGATGTGCAGTGCTCAAGGACACACTGCAGAGTGTGACCTCAAGGCTCTCATGCTAGGCTTGATGTCATTCATATAGGACATCTCTGGGACTGCTGCCACTGTCAGCAGGAGAAAACATTGAGTTTTTAATTGTCTTTACTATTCATAGAAACCCTTTGGTGCCACAAGGACAGGTCTTGTGTTTGTACAAGAGATGCTGAAATGTGTTCACTTTCAATATGCAACATTACTTGTTGTGAATGAAATTAAATTGTTTTGCATATAAAATGCCCATGTAAAATTAATCATAAATAGTTTTAAAATAAAATCCTGCCCATAATATAGCTCATAAACCAGATTTTCACTCTGATGTTTGTAGTCTGTCACAGTTGCCCCTGCAGCTATTATTGCTGGGTCTGAAATGTCAGAAAATGGGCTTCCTATCCATCACCTAAAGGAACAGTTGTTCCCAGCATAAGGACAAGAGAAAATAAGTAAAGCTTCAAAGGCAGTTTTAGAACGTTTCTTTAGGTATTAAAAATCTTGGCAAGAAATATTACTCCACAAAATGAAAGAGAATACTAGTAAAAGCTATTATTATTTACATGCACATATGCATGTACACAGACATAATCAGACTACTCTCATACTAGTAAGAAATAAAGGGTTGGACTGAAAAAACTGCAGGAAAGGGTGTGGATTCAATGGAGCTGTATAAAATCGCTGGAGAAGGCAGTCCAAGCTGCTCTCTCCTCATATGGTATCCAGTGGCAGCTCTTTTGTAGTGTGCAAGCAGAATTCCCACTGATGTCTTAGTTTGTGCTCTGTGAATTAGATGTGGGCAGTGGTGAGTTCAACAAGGGCTTTTTTTCAGGTGTTAGCTACACCCTAGGGGTGACACGCTGTCCAAAGTCAAAGAGTAAAATCCTGGCCCCACAAAATTCAGTGGTAACTTTTCCTTTGCCAGGCACCCATTCTCCAGGTTATTGATGCCTTTAACCCATTATATTTTCCTCTGAGAAACAAAGAAGTGGTGTGGATCTGAAACCTCTTTATGTAGTGTCTTTGACTCTTTATCTTTGTGTTCCTGTGGGACCCTGTTAGGAGTCCTCTTCTGAGAAGTTTGACTCCCCCATTCTCTCTATGGCCTTGGATCAGCAATTACATTTCAGCAACAAATATTTCATTCAAAGAGGAAGAGAAATATGGCTCCTAGAAGGATTATTTGATAGCAAAAATAGTAAATAATATTTGCAATTTTTAATTGTTTAAACATGGTAGCAGTTTAAATGTTATGCAGGAATTGTAGACTAAGAAATCACATCATCCAGCAACGCTTGAGAAGATTAAATCTGTAAATTCAGCAGTATTTTGAAATGTTTGGTATTGTTAAGACATGTAAGGTAAAAAAAATCTGTCTCTACACATAGGTATTTACTCAGCTGCCTCGAGGAGAAGTTTTCTGTGTTGTGCCTTCAGAGAGAATTAAAACTACTGTCCTCAGGTGCAATTTACTTCCTCAGATTGCTGATTTCTCAAGCTCCATCTTTTACAATTTGACCTGTCTTCCTGCATGTTTCCAACTTTTCTACCTAGTCTCCATAAAAAGATGCCCATAAATGGGGTGTTGAGGAAACTTCCCTGTCTGACCATCCAGGAGCCACACTGGCACCATCTAGGCTGGGACTAAGGTTCCTTCATAGCTACACATCTCACACTCCCACAGTCAGACCAGGTTTCCTCACCATCTTGACCCCAGGTTTCCTACAGCAGAGTCTCAGACATCTCGAGCCTTAAAATAATGTAATTGTGGTGAAATAACAAAATAACTGCTCAAAATGGGTGCCTCCAAAGAGGGAATCAAGGGAAACCCTGGGCTTTTATACCAGCACAGTCTAAGTGCTCAGGAGTCTGGAGGTCATTGTTCCTGCTGCATCTCTGAGTGTCCCTCACCTGGCTGAGCCACAGGTCCAGCAGCCCTTTGTTACACAAAGGCTCAGCAGTTCACAGGCTCTTTCTGGGCTTCCATCACCACGAGCTCAATCTGCAGCTGCACACCGAGCTACCCGCACCAAACATCTTCCCCAACACAGGGAAGATGCACCCCTTGCACCCATGAAAGAGGAGTCCCCAGCTTTCAAATGCTCCTTCTTGGAAAACCAATAACAATTTTGGAACAGAGAACATGATAATATGTCCATTGTTCACAATCTAAATAACAATGTGCAGCATCAGCTTCCAAATGTCAAGGTCATTTGTGGTATTTCTATTTTGAGTAAAATGGCTCCTTACAGTTTCCATGGTTTCACCTGAAATATGTACTGAACCTTATTGTTAAGAACCTTGAAACCCGACCATTCTAATAAGAAAAAAGAGATTCTCTTCTGTAGGTAGTCAATTTGACTTTTAAATGTAAAGCAGTCTGTATTTACCCTGGATAGGTTTATGGATCTTTACACTGCATTTGTGAACAAAACCAGATGTTTGGATTATCCAGTTTGCCCTTCTTTTTGGCATATTGCACAATAATGCATTTAATTGTTTCTACAGCATAGATTTTTTTTCTGCAGTGGAAAGATTGGCTTTATTGTTTACTTCACATAAGGAAATATCAGCTTTATTAAAATAAACTATTGAGAAAAAAAAAATAGGTCACAGTCATAATGAAAATGCAAAAGAAACACAATATGCTTTAGAAAGAGATTTTAAAAGTTTAGCATTGCTTCAGATTGTATTCTGTATGTGACATTCAGCTGTGGAAATAGTAACAGTTATTAGAAATGCCAAATTTTACAGGACAAGATAGTAATTTTTCTATTATTGCTGTTACTTAGAAAGCATTAATAAGGAACAGAATGCTGGAAGGAGATTGAAGAATGACTCAGATGAATAAAGTAAGGAATAATTTAATGGATTTTAAAACCTCAAAATGCAAAATTAAAACTGTGGATACTAAAAGACAGAAGATTTCCATATTAAGTCCTCCAGTACTGTTCTTATTGAGTTGCCAGTTTAAAAATGGTCCCCTTTGCAATAATACTGGCATAAACACTGTGTTTTGTCACCAAAATGGGGTGATGCATTACCGTGATGTAGTCCCACTAATAGAGATAGGATTGGAGCAAAAGCTGCATAGCAAGGAAGTCTTTTATCTTATTAAATGGACACCTTTACAGCCCAATCTTAAGCAGAATATGGAACCAGGTCATTATTTAAATTTTTCCTTTCTTCTTTCTTTTCTTTCTTTCTTTCTTTTGAAGCCTATCTATTAGTAGACTGTCATCAGCTGAAGCTCTCATAATTCACATGACATCAGTCTCTGGTATTTTTCTCATTTGCTAGTTACTCTTTTTACAGCTGTAGAAGACAGAGAAAATGTAAGAACATAGAGGAAAACTGCCATTTTATCTCTGATAAATTGCAGTTTCATGTTGTGGAAAGTCTGTTCATTTTCCCCTTATCAGGCCAAGAGGTTTCTAAAAGCAGTAAATGGGATCCAACTCACCCAACTGTAGTTGTCTTAGATGTGGCCATTCATGCTGAGTTCATGGATTAGACTCTACATTTAGCAATGCAGAGAGAATTCAGTGGTTGATCTCTAGATTCTTTTGTTCCTTACTTTATATGCATGTAACAAATAGTTTGTGAAAATGTGAAAATGCTTAGAATATCTGTACACTGACATAGCTCTGAACAGTTTTCCTTAGTGTCAATAGAATTTTATACAAAACTAAAATGTGTGAGGACTTGAGACTTTGTCTATCTATTTTGTATTAGTTAAAGACTCTACATATATTTCTATATCCTTCAGTGTTATTTCTCGGTTGATACACTTCTCATATGTGGGATTTTCTAGTCCTTATGGTTTAGTTATTAGAGAGGAAGAAAAAAAAAAAAGAAAATAAAAACTTTGCATACCTTGTATATTTTCCTACTCTTATTTCATTAGAAATCCTAAAGAAATCTGTAAAAAAACTAGAATAATTAGTGTCCAGCTTGCTTGCATCCTCCATTTCTCCTATCCATCCCTATTGCCTTCCTCATACATCCTTCCAAAAAGGTCTGTCCTGCCGTTCTGCCAGCTATGCCAGAAGTCACCTTGCAGGTGTGCAGAAGGACACCCAGCTCCTAGAGTGTGTGGTCTCTGCACCACAAGGGACTGGGTGCAGACCACAGAAGGATGAATAAGTTCCTGTAAGCCTCACTTTGGTATGATGGCACAGTTCTGTACTCTCCTCATCTTGTTCAGCCAAACCAGCTGGCCTGAGTCTGGCTTTTGGAACAAAACTAAATTGGTCAAGCAGAGCTTGTGTCTGATCATCAAAGAGGAATCATGATGTAACAAAGTATTGCATTTGATACAAAATATGTGTTAATAAGCACTTTTTTTTTAATACAAGAGACCTTATAAACATGCAAGATCTGTCATATCCTTTCTTATACCTCATGACACAAGAGAAATGCACATTAGAAAGTACTTCCAGCACTAAGACACTTCAAATTCCTTCACAGTTTTAATACCTAGGAGATTAAAGGTGAAAAGCACTGTCTAAAGGGCTCTAAAGGAACAGAAATGACTGAAGGCTGAAACATTCTAGCATATCCAGATAAAAGCATAAGATGTTACACCCAGTAAAGACTGTGAGAACTCTATGAATGTTTCACATACTGATCTATCTTAGGCAAGCTTACACTTGGGGCAAGGTGCTTTGAAAATATTTTTTCATTTTTTGTTTTTTTCCCCAGCATTTTTTTTTCCTTCACCTGCAAAAATCTCCTTCAGCTCTTAAAGCTCAGAATATGCACAACACATCAGTATTGAAACTTTATAGCTTTTGCTAGTTTTGCAAAAGGCCACATACTGGGTTCTTTTGATCAGAATCACCAGGCCTGGGAGAAAGAGAGATTTTCTATAATCACTTGGCCAATCTTGCCTGCACTATCTTGCCTACAAAATAAAATCTGTTCATCCAAGAGTTTCAGTCAAGAATTTATAGAGAAAGCTTCAAAGCACTGGAGGCAGGGAAGAATTTCAAATATCTCTTAGCTATACAGAGCCCTTACTCTTCCCCTAAAAGACCATACGGTTGGTGCTGTGCTGCCAATTCAGTGAGTGATAAGAAAGCACAGATTTTTAATCAGCTGTGTTAAAACTCAAGCAATATTCTGTTTCTGCTTTTAGTATTAAAGAATGTAAATATTTTTGAATGGGTTTTACATGAATAACACGAGAATACTTTTTTAAAAGTTGATGCATTTTAGTGATTTGGGTTGGAAGGGACCTAAAAGATCATCTGGTTCTAACCCACAGTGACAGCATCTACATATTATCTAAGTTTAGAATTCCTTCTCTAGTCACTGAAGATAAACTTCTTGACTCATTTCTCAAATGTAGATGCCAAGTTCCACTGGAGATGTCACAGGACACCTGGGAGCACTGCACAAAGGTGGCAGACATTGCACACATTACAGAGGAGATCCATGACTTCCCAAGCTTCACAGGACATCAGGAAGGATGCTCAAAGGGTGTTAGGCAAACTCAGTAGATTTTGGAGCTCCTCATGCAGGGTGCTGTTTGAGGCTGACTTGAAGAGGTCAGCAGGACAGAAGGCAGTCTGTCAGCTGCCTTGGTTAGGTTTCCATTGAGTGTAACAAAGTTTAGACAGCTTGTTCCCACATAGTTAGCTGCATCTAGGTACCCAAATCTTAATGTCTGTGACCTGCTGCTGAGGCTCACCATGGATGTGCAGTTAAGAACACAAAGTTGTTGGGATTTGTAGGGAGATCAAGCAAAATGTGCTGTGCATCAGGGGACACTGATGTTCTAGGGAACAGCAATTTCCAGACTTAATACCTGGAAAAAGTTGATGAATAAGGTCCCTCTCCAGAAAAGTATTTACCATTAAGCATGCAAGAAGCTTTGTCTTTATTCAATGAAGCATTGCAACACACTCTGGGGATTTAGGATGTGCTTAACAGGTCTGCTGGTTCAGGACTCTAGCTCCATCTGCATACACATATTCTGCATTAAATCCTCTGCTTGTGCACAAGGCTTTGCAATCCTGGCCCACTGTGCATAACCTTAGTGGAAATGGGGAAAAAATTAAAGTCAGATAAATGGATTTCTGAGCACAGCCATAAGATAACTAGAAAATCACATCCTCATTGTGTTCAAGCTGCCAGTTTGCTGACACACAGCAGCTGATGAAATTGCCTTTGAGCATCACAGGGGTTTGCCTTCATTGTGTGGCCTTAGTTCTGCAGTACACATGCAATTCAGAAACATGCTTTTGAGTAAGGAGTATTTGAAGTGGAATTCAGTTTTAGGAAGCTTGCAGAACATAATTGTTTGGAAAAAAGAGATGGGAAACATCTCTTACCAAGAAGATTTTTTTGTGGGTTTTGGAGGCTATGAAATCAGCTTTTGCAAAAAAATTATTGATATAAAAACATTTGATGGTGGGATGCTCCTATAGTCAATGGGAATTTTGTAATAAAAATGTAGTAAATGTTCATTTATTCTTAGTTCACCCAGGATTTCACTGCTCTGAACTTAGATAAAACTCAGATCTCATCACTCCCAGGGCTGAATTGAAAGATTACAAAAATAAATGGTCATATTCTCATGGAACAACCAATTACTAGTATAAAATATATGGTAAAGAAGACAATACTTGTAACCTAACCTAATTTCAAATAATAAACTACTCTTATTATCTAACTTAAGTATGCCTCCTTATCAGAGCTGGAAAGATCCTTGTCTCGAATAGGTTCTCTAGACCTGTCTGAGCTCTTAGACCTGATTTACTTTTTCAGGATCTGTGTAATTGGCTTAAAATTGATAGAGGAGGGGGGAATGAGACACATGGGAGGACACATGATAGATACACATGGCATTGACAAACTTCAAATAGCATTTTTTTTTATTATTTTATTTTATTTTATTTTATTTTATTTTATTTTATCCATTCCACACTAAAACATCTCAACAAAAATATCCATCTTACCAAACCAAGAATGTGTTTTGTTTTTAAACTTTCTTTTTAAACCAAAGCCAAGTTTTGCTTTATTTGGTCTCCACCAACGTTTTTTCTGCATTGAACTGAACCTCCAAATGTAGTTTCAATGAATAAATTATCCAGAACCTTTGCTGATAATTCTACTGAAATAACAAGAGGATGCTGATCTGCTCACCTTGTCACTGTGCTCCCCAGACAGCTTTTGCCCAACCTCTCATTATAAGATAGTTTCTTTAATTTACCTGTTACAGTGAAATATCTGCTTGTTTCTCAGATCTTATTATTTTAAGCTGTGAACTCCATAAGCACGAGAACAACCATCCATACAATTTCACACTACATAATTATGTTAAATCAGTAAGAAATTGTTAATACAACCCCACAATACACTATCAATTGAAGTGCAAAAGTCCGGAAGCACCTGATGAAAAACAGAGCTAGAAGGACTCAAACACTGGTATTATCCACTAAGCTTCAAATACCTAAAGGGACCTTATTACTTGTGATGTGTGGTCTACTCTGTTTCATTAAATCATGGTCCTGTAGCTGCGGCTCTGGCATTTTCAAGACAAATCCTTCATCAGTGTTACAAAATTGGGCTAAACTGTCTGACAGTCTGATCCAAACTAATCCTACAGAAACGTTAACAAGTCCCAAAAGCAGTTGCTATTAGTAGCTGATCTGTTTGAAGAAAGATGCACCAAGTATGATGAAGAGGTTAAAAATAAGTTCAACAACCTGCGTGCTTGGCCATGCAGCTTTCTGTCTCTGTTATCTAACATGCTCACCTCAGCAGAAATCTCTGATTTAATTAGAAGTACCAATCTGGGATTCGTGCACTTACATAACAAATCACCTTGGGAAAGAATTAAAAAAAATACCTTTCTACCAGGAATACTATCCCAAATATTAATTATTTATGCTTGTAATAATTACAGCATGGAACTGTACAACTAGCCAGCTCACAGTTTTGCATATGCTGAATTTCAATAGTTGCAGACAATTAAGGCCAGAACCTGAGTGATAATGATCATACTGAAGAAATATTATGTGTTTCCTCTATATTTCATTACTCACTGCTATAATGAAACTCCTTCTGTGTTCTAAAATATATTCTGGCCATTGTTTTTTTTTTTATTTATTTTTTTTATCACCAGATGATCTGCCATCTAGCCAGAAATCTGAAACTGCTTTAACTTCTATTTTTAAATCTCTGCATTTGAATTAGGTTTTCTTGGTTTGTTTGGTTTGTTGGTTTTTTTTTAACTCACATCTGCCAGTTAAAAAAACAAATAAAAAAAAAAAAATGAAGGCCATAGTTCAGTTCAGTGGATTTATCTCAAATCCTGGCAGGTTAGCTTGACACATTTTTGCAGAACACATAGGACATCAGGGATTAAAGTTACTCCTTGTAACCATGTCATTAGCATTGTAGCAGCACGCAGGCACTGATTATGTTCTCTCTGCCTCGCCTCCACACCTCTAATCTCAGAGCTGACCCGATTTATATCACTAGCTTTACATGGGCCTGTACATATTGAAATCCAGGAGAGGGAAAAGGGCTGAGACTCCCTGAAAATAAACTCAGCTGGCAAAGAGATTAACCCATTTATAAATGCATTTTTGCCTGTTGCTGAGTGTGCAGAATTTCATCCATATAAGGAACATAGGTCTAAATCCAGATACTAACACTGCTTGGAAAGGGAGAAGAAAGAAATAGATGAAGTGGTATTTTAAATGGATTTGTTGCCAGCACACCAATTCAAATTATTTGGGGATTTTTGGGAAAGAGGGAAAGGAGGAAACAGAACAGTGAATTTGGAGTTAACATCTCAGAGAAATCATCCGCAGTGGTTGGTGTAAGAAAATATTCTTTTCCTTTCCAAGTACCACTCATCACTGGTATCTTTGGAAAACCTGATGTCCTCTTAAAAGCATTCCCAAAGTAGTTGCAATCAGTCATCAATGGCAGAGGTTTATGTAATCTCACATTTACAGCAATTTATGGATGAGTATAAACATGAGACACAGTAGCCCTCAGGCCTTTGTCAAAGGGTTCCCAGAAAACAACTTAGCTGACACAGAAATTATCACTACACAAGTGTCCTTGTCTCCTTCTGAGCATGAAGAGTCTTACCCATTTGATGATCCCAGTTCTAAATCCATGTTCCTCTGATATTTAAAACACAACATCATTATTCTTATAGAACATTTTTCGCCCTTCTATAAAGGTCTTCTGCTGAAGCATCAAATACACAGGACTAGGTTTTAAAACAGTGTTTTGAGAATTACATTCACACATAATACCAGGAAACAGTGAGATGTGCGAGGTATTCCCTGGGCAGTTTATGCCAGATGTGAGAGCATGAGATGTGCAGATGCCTGATGGGTGCATGTGATCTCCTTGCACATGGGGAGACCTCAATGAGTGGGAATCCATGGCTGGACAGGCAAAGCACCCAGGAATTTCATGGCTTCTGGAGTTTCAGCACATTTGGACCTCTGACTCTGCTTCCCTCTTCTGATTGAAAGCACATCCAGAACATTTAAACAAGTCAAAAATATCTATACTGTATTTTAGCACTATGTAATATCATCCCCAAGAACACACTTGGCTGTGGAACTTCAACAGTCTGCTTGATAAGCCAAGGTGCATCTTCCAAGATTGTGAGTGAGAGCAGGGATGAGAGTTTGTGGATGAGGGCTGTTCTTTCTCTGGGCCCTGGGACTAAGGCAATAGCTGTGCCTGGAGCAAGCACACTGTGCTTATTTGTTGATTTCTTACAGTGACAGGGCAGTGCAGGTCATTGCACCAAAAATACTGGGATTGTTCTCATTTTTTACCTAAAAATATCTAGCAGTAAAATCTTCTTAAATTCACAATAGTCCAAAGCAGGAGAATGGTTTTTCCAAGAGGTGATTCAGATAGACCCCTAACACTGGTACTTAGAATAATTTCCAGCACTTCTAAGTCAGATCAAAACCAGAATAAAATAAGTATAGGGGTAGGAAAAATTGGGTGTGACCACAACTCTTATCAAAATCAACTATCCTGAGACTGTGGGAGGAAATATCCTGCCCTTGACAGCCAGCAAAACGTCATGATTGTATCACTGTCAGATCTTTCTCTAAATTAAGAGTGTCAAGTTTATTTTTGTACCTGTTACTATTGCATGCCTGGTGTGTTTTAAATATGTGCAAAATTCCATCTCAAGAGAAATTTTGATTTTAAAAGGAAGAAAAAGGAAAGAAGAGTTCAAATGCAATAAAAAGAATAAGCAAAAAAAGAAATTGAGTCGGAGACGAGGTAACAATCTCATTCAGATACTTTGTCATGTGTCTGTAGCCAAGGGTCTTTTTTCAGATGCTTCATTTATATAAAAATGTACATATTCAATAAATATAAATACTATATTGTCTCTGAAGGGTAATAGAAGAGACACACAAGACTGCACAATGATCAGTTCAGAAATCTATTCTACATTTAACTGGATTTAAGGTTGAAAGCACTTGTCAATAATTCAAGGGTAAAATACATTAAGGGACTACTGTAATTATCCAAAGCTCAGGCAATATAAGCTGGGAGACTGAGAATCAGGGAACTGATTATAGAACATCCAGCCATGCAATCATCAGGATTTTGTGGTTACTGTGTAGTATTATGGCTGAGCAGAGTTAAGGATAGCTGCTTGCCTCTGTTGTGGCTTCTTTGTCTACGTGTATGTTATTTTTGGTGTAAAGTAACTATATATTTATTTAAATGTAGTTGTTTGCTACAGAGACCCTGATGCCTCTACTAAGAAGCAGTTATCCCCTCCAGTGACTGTCAGAACACAAATAAGGTTATTCTCCTATCCACGCAAACATAAACAACACACTTCAGTGAATTAGAGCAAGAAAGATTAAATTAAAAGACAACCCCTGGTCCCTGACAGCTGTGTCTCCTTTCTCTCACACAGCCCAGAACAGGACATCTTATATCTTTGAAAATAGCTTAGAAGAAAGTGATCTGTGTGTAAAATCACAGAAAACAGGCTGAAAGGGATCTCAGGAGTCCTGCCTAACATTTTCCTAACACCCTAACCCCATGCAATGACTCTTTCAGTAGGTCACTGTCATAGATAGCAGCAAAAGGTAATTACCCCTTTTTAATGCTTTGCCTTCTGAGCTATGGCTATTGAGGAAAAAAATACCCTTTAAATATAAATAAGTGATGTTCTCTTGGGAAGGTGCTGAAACTACAAATGACATAATCAAATGAAGTAAAGCCTGTGTTATGGGCATTAGTCATCCATTCTGCATGTGTCCAGTCTGCTCAAAAAGACAGAGAATGCCTTTGGCTCACTTTGGCATTAGGAAAGAATTATGATTCCACTTTTGACTTGTTTCTTAGTCAGATGGTCTACATAAGCTCAAAAAAATACAAACAGCTGAAAAATAAAAAAGAAGTTGAAAACAAACATCTTTTTGCTTTCTTCACTATTACTCACTGTGCATCTCAAATCAAGGCTAATTAATTCTTACAATTCATGTTTTCTTCCTGGAGAATGTGCTGCCAGATCAGATCAAAACAAAGAAATAAAAAACCTCCACCTGGAATGTAGCCTCATTCAAATGACACCGACACAGATTGTCCCTGCACAGTGCCACAACAGCTGTGTTCCTCATGCAGAGCACACAGCTGATGGCAAACCAGAAACAGGAGTAGCATGACCTGAAAACCATCCACACTGTTTAGTCTGTGGCTGTGTGGTTATCAGTAGTAAAAGAATATTCTGGATGCTTCCCTCCCTGCTATCTTCACCCTTGACCTTTCAATGACTGCTCTGAAGCAGGTTATCACAATAATGGATGCTCTCAGCTCTATCTGCCTTCCAGCTGCTGGCTGCTTGCTGCAGAGCTCGTCTCTGACACCTGCCAAGGGAAGGTTCCCCTCCATTCTACTGACAGTGGGTACCTGACCTCCCCAGTTTCCAAGTCATCCTAGAAGCCTGACAAAGAGTGTTTTCACTTTGTCCCTCTCTCTGCCCCAGACTAGGTGGTAGGAAGTTTAGGACAGGCCAGCTTGGCTGTAGATTTGCTGTTCCTATCATGTTTGTTACATAACTTTGAGAAAACTTTTATTGCTAGATGTTCTACAAACAGAATAAATCAGATTTATTCTATTGAAGTACTGGGCTAAGGGCTGGGCTGCAAAACTGTATGTTGAGCTATAAAGAAATCAAGTGATCAAATGGATTATGAATTTCTAGCTAGTATATTGGCTTCATGTCTCACCCTTGACAAGTTACAGACACAGTAGTGAACAGGTCCCTGGCATTTCCTTGGTTTTGGTCCTTTATTTTGTATTCCTCCTAACTTAGGAACACAATGAGTTCAAAAAAAGCGTGAAAATAAATCTCACCATTCCCCTGGTCCTCTGGGGATGGAAGAGAATCCCAGCTTCATATGTGTCTTCTTCTGGTCTTGCTATTCTGTTCACAGAGTTTGTTGTGTGTTAATAGGAGTGGAAATGGAGCATTTTTTTTTTCTCCTGGATCAGCCAGAATGAGTAAAGCTGAACTTCTAATTTAAGTGCTGGGAATGGATTCTTGATGCTTCATTGTGCTTAAATTAGTTCATTAGCCAGAATTTTTATTTTGTTAAAGAACACCAAAAAACATATAAGGTTTTCCTGAGCTTCACCCACTGGGCTTTTACATCCCAGTGGCATTCCCCCTTGAGTCTCAGAAAAATGACTAGCAGGATAGTGGAAACTATGTCCATAAAACCTCTTGAAAAAAAAATGAAAGTTGAACCATTTTTGTAAGTAATTAGGCTGGATAGAAAGAAGTCATTGTAGCTCCTTCTATTACAACCGTGTGGCATGCTATATTCAAAGATCTGGGCAGACTAGCACAGCTGAGCACCTCCACAGTCACTGCTGAGGCTGAATCCTGTCCCATCTGTATGTATGTTACACACTTGTACTGACAGCATCAACATAAACACCTTCCACCTAAGGCTGACCAATATTTTCTGTTAAAAGACCCATGTGCAGGCACTCATGACACAATTTACATAAAGGGCATATATGAACATATTTGTATGGGACTTCCCACTTCATTCAGAACAACAAAAAAATAAATAAAAAAATCCACTCTCGTTGGCAATAAAACATCCTGATGTAGGAAAATATTCAGAAAATGACTGAGTGTATGGAACAAGATGTAAGTTACCTCAAGTATAAACTTGGATGGTTGGCTTCAAAGACAGGTTCATTTGATTCAAAGAATGGTATTGCTGCTTTGGAAAATATCCAGCAGAACCTGCCTACCAATTCAACCTCCCAGAGGAGGTGTGATGAGCATTACAGGCAGCAAGTCAGGAGAGTGCAGTACAGCTTTGCTCCTCAGCACCTATTACAGCTGCAGTCAGTGCAGGGCAGCCTGAGGCTGCTCCTCCCTCACAAAACAGGGGTTCAGGGACAAGGCAGGAATAGCAGAATTTGGGCTGAGTCTGGCTGCTGCTCCTCAGGGGTGACAATGTCACTGAGAGGCACAGAAGAACTTACTCTGTGCTCAGAGCAGTGACCATCTCTCCATTAAGTTTAGTGTATTGATTGCAGGTAGTGATTGAAATTACACCTCAAATATATTCCTTAGAGTTTGACTCTGTGGTGGTACAAACTTGACTGAGATTATAGGAGCTCTGTCAATCAATTAAGCTATAAATCTGGCCTTTCAACTATCAGGTGATATCTAAATATTGAATAAACAGAGAAATTCTATTAATACACAGTAATAACATTCAGAAACATCTGGATGAGTCCAGGTGCAGCCAATTTTGTCTTCTGTAACCTCTCTTCAGTTCTGCCACACATAATTTTGAAGGTTGACCCCATGCCTCTGGCTCTTGCAGCACTTGTTTAATCCCACAGTTTCATCTCCAGAAACAAAGAAAGAGTTAAGAAGAGATCCCATCTAATGTAGCTATTAAGGGTGCTAGCCATGCATTTTTTATTGGGCAATGCATTTCACCAATGCCACAGTGATGCTAGAAAATCAACAGAGCTGGTCCTATAAGCTGTTCCAAGAACAGCATTTGAGATAAGCTCTTCCTTCAGCAACCAGAAAGTGTTTAGTAGCTGTGAATCCTCTTTGTGCTTGGCTGCAGGTATATTACAAGAGCTCAAGACTGATTCAGTGAGTGATATTCTCAGGGATGATGCCTTCCAGAGGATATTCACTTGAGCTGTGATAATAAAGGGCACAAATAAACCAATGGCTCCACAACCCTGAACCTGCTCTAAAGACACAGAGGAAAAAAGCAGAAAAGAATTCAGAGCCAAAAATAAGACATATAACTGGGGAGTTTCAAATTGGGAATTTCTTCTGTAACTGTCCTGATAATAGATAGATCCAAAGTCCACTGACCAGAAGCTACACAGGTCAAGTCAAACCACTTGGAGCTCTGAGACAGGTTTCATTGATTAAATCTGCCCTCTTTTCAGTCTGTGATTAAACTATGAGAAATAGGATTTACCTGCTGTGAACACAAGACCTCATGCACTGCAAGCCTCATGTTTGCCTCCCTTGGTTATTGTTGTGCATCCCTCCTCTGCCAGTTATTCATTAACTTTTCCCCATGCATCCAATTCCACTCCTGCAGATACTCAGCCCGTGCCACTCTAACAAACCCTGGGCTCAGGGGCTCACAGATGCTTTTGTGGTGGACATGGGGACTTCTGCAGTGTGCTCATTTTTATCCCCTTTGTCACTGTGGCCAGGTAACACAAACCTCCACTACATAAGGAAGCAATTGTTCTGCATTTTTAACTCACTGCTAATATAGGAATCCACCACTTTTATACCAGTGAAAGTTGCTCCTCAAGCCTTTGAGCAGAGTTAGTCCTACTGCTTACCCTTGGTCATGAAGCAGAATTTTGTGGTGCTCTATCATGTTTGTTCAACCATGTAACACAGGTTGTCCAACCATAATGGATAGAGCAGGCTGGAATATGGCATATTAATGGATCTGCTACAAGCCCAAAATTCATATGTTTGTCCTGCATGATATGATGCTGTCTAGAGATGCTCAAACCAGACTTGGCAAACAAATGTCATCTAGGTCCATAGCAAGACTTTTTACCTGTGCTTTCCTATCCTAGTTCCCAGATGACCCAAATTCCTTCCCAATTAATACACGAGGAGGAAACAGATTCAGGATGTATTTGTTCAAGCTTGGGGAGGCCAGCATGGTATTTCAATTACACAGTTAATGCTCCTAGCACAGACTCCCTAAGGATCACCTGCACAAATAAGATGGTGAAGGATCCAGGCCTTTGGGCCAGATCCAACATTACCAGTTCTAACAGAAAACTCCTACTCATCTCAATGGATTCTAAATTAAGCCCTCAGGCCCTGAAAGCCAGCTGCTCAGAAAATTCTGCTAGGTCATGGCTAGAGACCAGGCACTGCAGTCCCAGGGATTACTGAATATTTTATCATTCAGTTATTAAAAAACATGTGTATCAGACATCTATCAGATTGGGCATCCATAACCCTGGCTGCTTCTGGGGAATTGAGGGAGGATATTAGCAGAAGAGCTATTTCAGGACTGCAGAAGTCTGCCTCCAATAAGCCAATACTTTTGTGCAGCGAGGGACTTCGCTGGATATTCTTGTATCTTCAGTAGGTGTGGGGCTGACTCACGCTCTGCTGCAGTAAATAGCCCTGGCAGATAATTCAGGAGTGAGCTGCCCTGTGCAGGTCCCTGGCCTCCTGGGGACAGGGCAGGGCCAGGAGCAGCCACCCCCTCCCAGGCTTGTGTGCACAAGGGGTCAAGGCTTTCTGGGTGTGAAGCAGAAGGAAAAAAGCTTCTGGAAGGAGAATGGCTGCAGGGAGCCGTGCACAGCAAGGGCAGGTTTTAACAGGCATCTCAGGGTACAGCTGTGATTTCAGCAGTCAGTTCATCCAAACTGAATCAAGCTGTTCCCAACACAACCTTAGAGCTATTGCCATTAAAGAGCAGCTGGATAGCAACCTACTTGAAAAGTAGCATCAACAATAGCACAGTTACATATGTTTTCTTCAATACAATACGTAAACAAGCTAAATCACTGTTAATTCCTTTTTACTGATTTTTAAATCCTGCCGTGATATGAAATGCCAGTCAGCTTGCTGTTTCTCAGATTCTTGAGGAGAATAGCAATGCCCAATTGATTAATTCTAGTCCTAACCTAGCTGATCCAAGACGAATAGCAAAGGAGATGTGAAAAATGAAGTCTGTATTAAAAAAATATAATTAGAAATTCCTGCTTAGTCTTTGTGCCTCATATCAATGTTTTTTAAGACAATGAAAGGTTTCACATGTATTCACATGTATTCAAAGAAAGAGATCAAAGTATACCAGAGCAGTAAAGTGCCTCTGATTTCTTTCCCAGTCTGACTCACTGAAAATAAAATTTTTTGGGCTAAATCTCACAAGAGCTACTACGAACTCCACCTTGAGGTGGTCTGTAGGGAAACCCTGTGTTCCTGAGAAAAGTGATTTACATTGTAATATGCCAGTCTGCAGTGTTCACTAAACCAAAAGTGACAGTGACACTGTTAAACAGACTTTAATACCTGGTATTTGTCTGTCCTCTGGTTTCCACTTCTGCTCTGGAACAGTTTCTGCAAATGCTGATACTTAGTAAAATGTGGCTAGAAGGAGTGGATCAGACTAAGGAGCCACATACCAATAGAAGCAGAAATCATTTTCTTCAAGTAGTGCCACAAGAGGAAGGAATCTGGCCCAATATCTTTATTATAAGTAGTAATAATGCTGTGTACTCTGATTGAAATCATTCATTCATTCAAATCATATCACCACAGGATTGCAGTTATCCTTATGACAGCATTGAGCTCTCTGCCTGAAAGACAAAGAGCAGAGAAAGCAAATGGGGTCGGATTCTCCTCCCAAGTCTTTGAAACACACTTTGCTTCCTGACATTTATTCAGCTCCAGACCTATGAGGGCTGGGTGCTGTTATCAACAAAAGAAAGTGCTCAGATAAGCTGTATGGTGCCACTGCACTTAGTGGTCCTGTTGCCCTCCCATGTCATAGGGCAAAATAACCTGGACTGAAGCAGTGGCACTCAGCTCTCTTTAGACACTGGTGTGCATGTGGAAGGGAAAACAGAATGTGCTTCCTGTGCACTTGAAGAACAAAATTGTCCCACACTGCCACCAGACTCCACGCCACCTTCAGATAAGGGACGCCCTGGATATGCTGCCCAGCATGGTTAGGACAGTGGTCCTCTGCCACACCAGCACAGGGGGAGCTGAGAGCCTCTCTGAAAACCACCCAACACATCATAAGAGGCCTGTCCCACCCCAACAAGGGCAGGCAAACCTAAGCCAGGAGTCTGTGACCCCCGGAGGAGAGAGTGCTATGGGTACCCAAGGGCTGGTTTCACATCACTGTACCTGGGTGAGAAGTGGTACAGCCAGGCCTGCATGGTGGGGTGTCACAGTAACCAAACCTCTGGATACAAATAGACTGAGTCTTCATCTTAATTAAACGGGTTTAAAGGTCAGACACTACAGCTCCTATGTGCAACGCCTGGATGTCAGGGCTCATCCTGTAGCAATCAATCCCTTAATGAGCTCCCCGAGCAGCGGTTGCTGCCCTCGCAGTGCCCGCTGCTCAGGCTGGCTGCCATGAGGCAGGCAGCTCATCCATCTGGACACCATCTGCCTCTCAGGAGCACCGAGCCGTGCTGCTGCGGGCTGAGGCGACCCTGTGCAAGTGGGGTGTGGAGAACACACACAGGCAAAAAAAATCCTGCTGCAATCCCTGCAAGGACACCACAAATTTTGTCCTAAATCCCTGCCGTAACAGGTGGTTACACTGACCCGGGACACACGCGGAGTCTTGCACCCTGTTTGCCATCATAGAAGGAACTCTGCGTTTTTTGTGTGGCTCAGTGTGTGCATCTCCTCTGGATGACAGGCTGGTGTCTGCCTCACAGGTGACAGACAGAAAGGAGATTTGATTATTTGTCAGATGGAAAAAGCAACACTGATCCTCTCTTTCAGTCTCTGGAGAGGTGAAGAAGGAGTGTTGGCTCTAAATTATAGCCTTCAAACTGGATCATGTCCTGAGAAGCTGAAAGCAGGATGATACACATGCATATACTTGTAAGTCACTCTATAAGTGACTCTGTGTTGGCATTTGTGGAGACAAAAAAAAAAAACAAAACCAAAAACAACAACAAAAAAGAACACCACCAAAAAACAAAACAAAACAAAGAAACCTCCAAAAAAACCCCCAAAAGCAACCAAAAAACCACCAGACCGAAAAAAAAAACCACAAAACAACAAAACACCCAAAAAGTAACACTGTACTTTATTCACCATAGCCTGCATTATTTCACTGTGCATCAAATGTGCAAGAGATAAGTAGGAAGCATTTCCAGAAAAAGACCTCTCTCTCTCAACTGGCATTTTGTGTCTCATTGCTGCAACACCTCTCAACATGTCTTGCACAGGTAGAGTGGCCACCCTGCACAACACAAGTGTCAACCTGATCCAGGGAGGCCAAGAGAAGAAAATCAGAAATCAATGCATTTAGGAAGTCTGGGTATTTTCAGGTGGTTGCATTAAGGAAAATGAAATGTTTTCAAAGGATATTTTTAAAGCTTGTTTTCATTAAAAATAAAAACCACTGTGATCTTTTAAAGGGCAGTGGTAGTGTGGTAGACATAACTGGTCAATAACTGCAATGGCGAAACAAAGTCTTTGTAAATGCTATGAATCATTTAAATCACCATTAAAAAATAGCATTATAACCACACTTGCTACATCTGGAAATATTAATGAGGAAGGAACTTAAAGTGCAGTTAACTGTTTGCTGGATTATAGTCAGGAACCTGGTTCTCCTGCCACAGGAATTGATCAAACTTTTGTCTGTATTTACTGCAAGATTTGCAATCCCTGCAAGAAGGGTCTGTGCCCCACAAGCAATCCCTTTCTTGGACAATCTAAAAGGGGATCCAAATCACCTAATTCAATCCATTTATAGCCAGGGCTGCAGCCTAAAATGGCTTTGTGAGCTTCTTTGTTAGTCAGTGGAAAGAAATGGGCATTAGAGGAAGGCAGTTCATCTTCCTCTAGGTACTCTGTTTAAGGTGGGATGACACATCCTGTGGAGATGTTTACCTGCTGCTGATTGCAGGCTCTCGATGCTCCTACTCACTTTAAAGGGAAGAGGTGAACAAAATGAGTACCTTCCCTTTATGACCTTGCAAAATGGAATGAATTACAGGCACAAATAGCAGCAGTGCCCAGCTGGACAAGTCATACTTCAGTACATTCTGCCTTGCTCTGGTTTCTCCTGCCAGCCCTGG
Organism: Parus major; assembly: GCF_001522545.3. Lineage (NCBI taxonomy): Eukaryota > Metazoa > Chordata > Aves > Passeriformes > Paridae > Parus > Parus major. Next base: position 118,235,572 of record NC_031769.1, read on the forward strand.
GGTAAGCCCAAAAACTGAGTCACTAGTGGTGTTATTCCATGTTGTCCTGCAGAGCCTGCTCCTCTATGGTTCTGGTCATCTAGCCTGAGCTTTATATCATGGCAATTGTTTTGGCAGTCCCACATTGAAATACAGTACCTTGCATGAGGAGCACTGAGGACAGCTGATTTACTAGCTCCCTTGCTTAAGTCAAAAGTTAAATTGTTGTTTTAATGTCAAAATTTTTTTTTTTTTTTCTTAGTGAACTGATTTTCTTAGAGTTTGGATCTAACATGTGAAAAACTTCCAATGTCAAAAAATTTGAGTGCTGAGAGTTCTCATCTTCAAGTGTCCCTAGGTTTTTTCCACTTTTGGGTTCCTCATGTGGGTAAAGAACACAGCTTTCTTATGTTCAGACTTCCCTGTCTTCATAACTTCTGAGACTAATACCTGGCCAAAAGCTTCTAGAGAAGCCTGAGGAAGCATGAATGCACACACCCATATGATGATATCATTGCTAAAGCTTTCTTTGGTCTGTTGCAAACAGGGAGAAAGTTAATTTCACAAGGTCTAAATGAAATTTTGTCTCAACAGAAAAAATTTGAAATGTTGCTCTGTAAACACACATTCTTTTTCTAATGAGACCTTTGCTCAATGGCTCAAAAATGTAAATCATCTGACATGATTTTGTGAATTAAAATAAGTGTTTTTCAGAATGAAAGGGAAATATCTGAGCTTATATCCTAGTTTTTTGTCTGAATTCCTTTTTTAGATTGAATGCACAAGCAAATCCACTCCAAGTAAAAAGGCTATATTTTACACAACCATCTCTACAATTATTCTATCTTTGGTCTTAGTCAAATGCCAACATGGCACAACAGTGACACAGAAACACCTAGGTCTTGATATCCAGATTTACAGCAAAGCAGATTTATGTTCGTGACCAGAGACAGCAAGTCAGAAAAGAGATCTTGAACATGCCCCAAGGAGTCATGTCTCTTGACAGTCTATTGATTGCTTATACACTCTATCTGATCTCAGAACTGAATGTATAGATCTGCCTCACAATTCTCATTCTTTACCTGCTCATAAATATGTCCAGAATCCATCTGTGTTTTCATTGTGCATATATTACATATGACTGGTCAAATTATTCAGTGTTGTTTATACATGAAGTTTACAGCTAAATTGGAAAAATGTTTAATTCACCATAAAACTTTCCCCTCCCTGTACTTAATTGGTGGGTTATTTTCATTATTCTGATCTATAACCGAGTCTTAATTACTTTGAGAGCTCTTTTGTATCAACATGTTATTGCGCAATTATTTAATTTATTTTAAATCTTTTTTTGCTAGGCTCCAGAAACATGAACACCTCTGCATGTTTGAATGTGCCCTGATGAGCAGAGCAGAATAGGAGGAGGAGAACAATGCCAGTTTTGGAAAGAGCTGGTGTCATTTCATCCTCTCTTCCTCTTGACTGATAAGAAACAAGGATTGACCCTCTTTAAAAAGATTGGAAAGTTGATTGCATTGCATTAAATATACCTTTCCTACCCCAGCTGCAGTTGTACCTGCAGCTAAATAGTTGGACAGTCTGTCCTGCTTTGACTAAGAAACTGAAGACATGAAAAGACATGTTGACAAAATCCACAGCTGCTGTAATTGGGACTGTTTCTTTGCACTTACTGACTTCCTTGAAAGATGTGTAAATCCCTGTGTTTTCACTAACACCATTCAGGAATGTACCAGACATGATGTTATCTATTATAATATTTTTCCATTTATTAGATCTGGAGTGTTGGGCATCTGGTGCAGAAGTCTGAAATGTGGGGGTGTGAGCTGCTAAGTGTTACCTTCACAGCCTTCCATGCAGTAGTAACAGTGCTCCCAGCAAACCATTTAGACAGCAAATTTCCTCTCTGTTACCTGGAATGCTGGAATGTTTGTTGTATACAACTCACCTGCAAGTATTGCCCTCAGAACATGGTATTTGCAGGGAGGATGTCATAAACAACAGCAAATAGAAATAATTTCTTGAGAAAATCCTTCTGAGTTAATTTCTCTGACTTACTAAAAAAAAAAAATTGTCGTCTTTAGGAGAGATGCTGGAAATATCTCATCATTTCCATGATATAAAATAAGGGAGATTTTGGAGTAACAATTCAAAATCATAATAGCTACATTTTGCTCTAGTGTTTGAAGAATATGAACATTTTTTCTCTAGATCTGCTGTCCTATACAGCTCTGTTATCCATGCCAGTGGGTCAACCCAAGTTTCTGTTGAAGTCATGCACCAAAGGTATCCTTGGAGTCACACCATGCTGATCAGCTGGAGAGAAAAACATCTTCAACTAGTTCTAGGAAGAGAGAGGATTAGATCCCTAATGTTCACCAAAAGAGAAAAAGAATATATAGAGACCATATAAAAAGAAATAGAATATATATAAAATAAATATATACAATAAATAACATATATATTCTATTATTTGATATTATATTTTAATATTATATATTTTATTACAAGATATTTTCTTTTATTTCTATTATATATTTTATATTATTAATTTATATATATATATATATATTTCTCTTAAAATATATAAAAGAAAAATAATATATAGAGAGAGTGACCCTATTTCACCTGCATAGAAAGTAGACCATCTGTGGATAATGAATTCCACATTCAGCAATAGCTACTTGGAAGCTCTCAGATTTTGGGACTTTATTGAAAGAGATGCTGCAAGTAAAACATTTTACATCAGACTAAACAGGCCAGATAAGGCTGAATTATTTTTTAAAGATGAACATTCCAAAACAGTATGGTAAGTTCCCTACTTAGAGACCATATAATCAGTTCAAACAGAGCTGTCAGGCTCACAGCCATCTCCAAAACACTATGGTTACAACAAATGAGCCATGGTCTCAGGACAAAATGAAACTTCTGAAGAATCAAGGTATTCAGAGGCCTCTTGACTCTGAGAGAAATTTCACAGAATAGCTGAGGTGGGAAGGGATCTCTGGAAACAATCTGGTCCACACCACCTGCCCAAGCAGAAGCATCCCCCCTGAGTTGCTCAGGATCATCTCCAGATGGCCTTCAAGTTTCTCCAAAGGTAGGGACTCCATGACCCTCTCTGGCCAATCTGGGCCAGTGCTCATCCTCACACAGAAGTGTTTCCTTGATGTTCAGGGGGAACCTCCTGTGTTTCAGTTTGTGCCCATTGCCTCTGCTCTTACCACTGGGCACTAAAGCAGTGGTGCCAATGCACAAATACAGCCTGTCTCCCTCCTCTTTGCTCCTTCCCTTCAGGTAATTACATACATTGATGAGATCCCCTGAGCCTTCTCTTCTCCAGACCAAACAGTCTCAGCTCTCTCAGTCTTTCTTACAGGAGAGATGCTCCAGTCCTTAAATCGCTTTAACTGTCTGTCTCTGAACTCTCTTCAGTATGTCTATACCTCTGTTGTGCTGAGAAAGGCCTTGGTAGCAGCAGGGCAACAGCCCTCCTTGAGAGGCAGGAACCTCAGCAGCTCCTTCAGCATCTTGCTGCCACTGCCTGTCTGACTGCAGTACTGGAAGAAATCCTAGATTTAGTCCCTCACCAGGACAAGACTTCCTTCTTCAGCTCATTGAGGAATGGCTCCAGTCCAAAGCATCCATTGCACCTGAGCTCTGTTTCCAAGGTGTTCTCTGCTGCTGTAGGGATAAAAACTGGCCTTTTGTAGCCAGACATTTGAATTATGCTGTATACTCCAAAAGTGACACACAAGTCAGAAATTCCTCTTCATTCATCCAGAACATGCCATGGAAAATACTTTCCATAGAATATTCCCCCATAAAATTAAAAAAAACTCAAAGAAATGAGGGGGAATTTGGTTATAAGCTATAACTTACAGCCCCTGAAATGCACTTCCACTGCATTTCAGGAGCAGCCTCCAGGTAGGTTGTGCATGTTAAATGTAATCACAGCCATGAAAAAGGAGACTGCATTCAACATTCAGCAGCCCAGGAATAGAGAACAGTCAAGGCAATGGACAGGGACAAACTGACCTCAAGTTACTAGCTTGGGAATTTTAATGATGCAGAGGATACTGTCTATTTTCCCAGTTTTAATGCATGTCTCAAGATTTAATTATATTCATAAAGACCCTTCTCTTGAAAAAAAAGCAAATATACAGCTTTTTCTTCTTATGAAAGTACAAGGCCTTTTCCATCTAAAGATTTATTTTTTTTTTAATAGAACAGTACTTTTGAAAATTCACTTAAAGAACAAGACAGAGGAAGAAAAAATCCTCAGTTTGTGTCACTGCGCTGATTTTTTGGCTCTTAACTTCAACTTCCCAGCAGTTGCCTTATATCCAGCAACATTAATTCGTGGTTACCTGCTACACGTGCTTGCATTCGTGCCTAGGAAAAGCCTTGTGCGGTCCATTCTCGGTTTCCTAAAAGGCTGAGGAAAACCAGTGCCCCGGCTGGAGAGGCACCAGCTCTTGGTCCTTCCAGGTCCTTCCAGCCGCGGGGAGATGGGGAAGAGCCCGCCGTGTCGCATCCAACGCAGCGCTGCCACACGAGGGACACACACACACGGGGGACACACACGGGGGACACACAGGGGGGACACACAGGGGGACACGGGGGACACTCTGCTGCTGTGCCGGAGCTCTGCCCAGCCTGAGTGACCGCGGTGGTACTCGGTGGCTGCTCCCAGCCGAGCCATCCCCGTGCTTTCCGGCCCGGGCGAGGCTCGGATGCGCTCCCGAAGCGCAGCCGAAATCGCTATTTCCGCCCAGGGCCAGGAGAGGGCAGCGTTGTGCCAGCTAAAGCCACCGCAGAACGCAATTCTCGGGATACCCGGGGAGAGGGAGCCGCAGGTCGCGGAGCCCTGGAGTGGTTATGGTTGGATTGGGACCTCTAAAGACCAACTAATCCAACCCTCCTGCAATGAGCAGGGACGTTCTCAACGCAGTGAGGTAGCTGAGAGCCCTACCCAAGCTGACCTCGAATGTTTCCAGGGATGGAGCATCTCCAGGGCAACCCGTGCCAGTGTTTCACCATGCTCATTGTGAAGAATTTCTTCCTCCTATCTAGTAAAAATCTACCCTATTTCAGTTTAAAACGTTTACCCATTTTCCTATTCCAACAGGCCCTGCTGAAATGTCTGTCCTCATCTTTCTCATAAGTCCCTTTAGATGTGGAAAAATTGCAATGAGGTCTCCCTGGAGTCTTCTGTTCTCCAGGCTGAGCAACCCCAACCGTCTCAGCCTGTCTTCATATGTTCCACAACCTCTTATGCCAATATAATACAGCTTTTATACTCCTTTTTGCAACTCTATTTTATTTCACTGCTTTATACGGTGTAGGAGCAGTTCCCATTACACCCCTACTCATCATGAGACCCCTCAGCCTCCCAACCCCGAGCCTGCTGAAGCTGCCACCTGAGGGTGTGAAGCTCAGTGATTTATCTTCAGAGAGCAGAAGATATTGTAAAGCATATGTGCAAATACACTTGAAGAAAGGGCAAAAACAAGCAAAAAACTTGATTTTGAAAGTTCATAAAGGGAGAGCAGTGGTCTCCATAGGGGAGTGCAGCTCTCACACTGCTGTGCAGTGCTGGCAGTGCAGACCTACATGTGTGAGAGGCAGTGACCACATGAACACAGCCAGCTCATCAATCTCTTCATCCCCCACCCTTGTTTTCTGCCTCTTTGGCTTTCTGCCTCCATTTCCACTATACCTGTCCTGCTGGTCTTCCTGTCACAGATTTTTTCACATACTGGGTGCCTCTGTGTTCCCCTCTGCATCCAGTTTAAGCACTTTCATCAGTGTCGCTTCCTGCTTCAGCACTTTCCCTGTGAACTTTAAACCTGTGGACATAGGGGGAGTTTATTGCTGTGTGCTTCTTCCTGGTCCTTCTTCTGATTCCCTGCATCAAAATTTTAGGGCAAATATGTCTCTTACCAACCCTGAGGAACAGGCTCTGAGCCATAAAAACACTGTGGAGAGGAATCCTCTTAAAGATTTTTCTCAAACCCTTTGGGTGTTATTAATGCACCATTTTGAGAGAACTTTGGCAGCTCAGAAAATCTCTATTCACTGAATTAGGGAAGTGAGGAAAGTAATTTCTATTCATGTTCTCAGTGTTTTTCCACTGCAGTGAGGGACAAGGGGAGGTTTGCTTTGTGGAGCCAGTGGTCAGGAAAGCAGACAAATCGCACAGATGAGCGCACACCTCACACCCAAATGTTTCTTTGTTAGCACCTCACATTCAAACAATTTTTACTGAATCTGGGGTGAGTTTCCTGGCAGACTGTGCCAGGGTTTTGATCTAGCACTCACTCATCGCAGATGATCTTTATCAAGATTACCCCAGGGCAGAGCAGACAGGCAGCATCCTCCAAACAATTTACTTGTTTCCATCTGTCTAATATTTTTTCATATCAAAAAGTCAAATCTCACACAATTTCCTACAGAAATGTTGCTTGCTGACTAACTATAGGCAAAACACCATGCCAAGATTTTTTTTTTTTTTCATGTGACCTTTAGTTGTTCTGAATAATAAGAAACCAAGTAACCTACTCCTGCAGAAACACTGTACACCATTAACAGCTGTGGCTTGAGTGATTTGTACCTTGTGTGCTCCAAAGTGCTGACAAGAGTTTTATAAACACTAAGTAATGAAGTACATCAGCTCTATTTGTTAATATAACCAAGGAAAAAGAAGGCTCAGCTGACATATCACAGAAATCCAGCTCTCCCTTAAAAATTAAAAGGGATTTTACTTAGTCCAAACACATGTAGCTTGACCTAGATGCTTCTGTGAATAGCTCCTTGGTTTTTCAACTACCTTAAAACCAAGAACCTACTCACTTTCATCCCATCAGACTGATCAAAGAAGTCATTGTGGGATAGTAGCTTACATGGAGGAGAGCTGCCTATTGTGTCACCAGCTGCCCCAGCATCTCAGCAAACACATGGGGTCTAACTAGGATCAGCTTGGCTAATCCAAGTGCTCTCAGGAGGTCACAGCACAGGCAATAAGGCTGCTGTCCAGAACCTGGGAGGGTGTTGATGTCAGCAAATGCTTCCTTGACTGTGGTACTTATCAGGGGACAATGCTACAGATCTTAAACTGTGAGCTAAGTCAGGTCACACCATGACTTGCCCTACTGTCCCTCCAGTACTCATGGAAATTTCTTCATAGGTAACAGTGAAATTGCTGTATTGGTGCATTTGCACTTGCATAAAGGACTCAGCCAGTGTGAGCTAGTTATGGACCACACTAATAGAAACTATGACATATCCCTGGCAACATCTGCACTGCCAGAAAACTCAAAGTCATCTCAACAAAGCCTGGTCTTGCCACCTACATGTAAGGAAGGCATGAAATCTCTCCATAGGAGCTTGACACCATTGTCATGACAGCACATCTGGAGCAAACAGCTCTAGAAGGAGAGAACTCCTGGTGCTGTCAGCAGCAGCAGGGCTGTGTCCTGGGCTGGAGACAGCTATGGAAGGTTGAACAATCTGCTGGTCATTCTGGCAGACCACCCTACACATCTTATACATGTTTCATCATTTCCCATGTACCAAGAGCTGCAGCTTCCTGCATTGGGGCTGTTGTTGCACAGACATAAGAAGGTTCAGTCTGTTGGTGAGAAAGAAAACATGATCCCTTGGCAGAGCTAGTAAATTGTTCTCTTATTTGTTTTATACTGGCATTTTTCTTGAGAGTAGGAGGTATAGAGCAGTTGCAGTGTCTTTCCTTCTGTCAGTCCTCTCACTTCTAGTGATGTCTGAACTTCTTGATCAATTGTCCTCATATGAGAGACACAGAGGCCTCAAAGATCTTATGTTGATGCAGTTTGCCCAATAACTGCAGTGTGGCTGGAGAGAAAAGAGCCCAACCCATCCTCCCACTGAGGAAAGGCAGCACCCAGCAGGTCCTGCCCAGACTCAGCAGCCATGGACTCGGTGCAGTGTAGGAGCTGGACAGCACTGGATGTGGAAGATTGAAAGACCTACATCGATCTTCCACTGGAAAGCAAGCTTAGCTATTTATAAAATTCACTATCCTTGGATACTGTCCTTTTTGCCTTGGACTGATACAGTTTACACATTTTTATTGGTTTCTTGCATTTTGCTTTCCTTATCCTGATATCCAGCATCCAAAATCTACTTAACTGTGTTTTATCGCCTAGTGCAATAAACCTCTATTAAGTTTGCTGGAATCATGAAAGTTATGTTTGCCTAAAATATCTGAACTCCATCTTTTTTACTACTTTGAGGCTGGTTTGTGTCTTTATATGTCTAATGAGCTAGCCAATGGTATTAACTTGGCCTTCAGTGTGATTCAGTGTGTATTTTCAGGGCTCTGGAAGACAAAGTTAACATTTTGTATACAGTGCAAATGAATCCTTACCACTGCTGACTGCTCTTCTTCTGGTTGAAGACACCTACATTCTCTTATCTATAAATTTAGAAGCAGAAAATCATTAGTTTTCCTTAAATAGTTCAATGATTTTGAGTCACCAGAGCCAAACAACATAAAAAACAGTATCCTGACCACAGCTCACTGGAGTGCATAGGGCCTTGTCTGCAGTTTATTGTCATGAAATGTGTGGCAGTAGGGAGCTCATGTGACTCCTTCTGTACATCATGATTGCTCCTTGAGACTGTGCAGTGAAAACTTGAGGGACCTGCTAAAGATAAAATGATCATTTCTTTGCACCTGAAAGAAAGATATTCTATGTATTTCCATGTAGGGTGTCATTGCAAGCAAAGTGTTTAACTGATAGCAGACAGACTATTATACTACAAAACATACAGGACAAAAAACAAGCAAACAAATTTAAGTACTCTTCTGCAAAGCTGAGATAATATTGCAACTTGAGCAACAATAGGATGAAATCTTCAAATCCAATTGGATAAAATCAATGAAATCTAAATCCTTGGGTTTTTTGGGTTTTTTTTTACTCTTTTTTTTTTTGAATATGTATCAATACAGGTGCACAGTTGCTAGTTTATCGTGGCATAATAGCCAAGTCAGCTAATAAATTATTTCACAGATTGAAAAACATACCTTTATGAGAGGTACTGGTGTACCAGTGGTTCATGGGAGCCAGGAAAGTGCTAATTCTGATCACACAGAGCCATTGACCAATGTCTGCGGTCAGATAACTTGACCTTCTCTTCCCTCAGTCATCCCACCTGGAAAGAGTGTTAAATGCATTGCCCCTGGAAAATGACAGTCTGCATTCATGCATTAATGTGTGTTTTACTGCATATAGGAGGTTGCACTTCTCCTTCCCCTTCAGCTTGTAGTTTCTGGTTTCCTAAAGTGTTATGCAGAGTTCTGTGTGAGTGATGTTTTACATTTCCTAAACCTTTTATATCCTTGAAGTTTAAGAAATTAGATAGCATTAGCTTTCCTCTCTTGGATTTCTAAAGACATTTCAGGCTTGTCTTTTGTCTAAATCATTTTATGGCCCATTAATTGAATAGATAATGTTTCTCAGTAAAGTCTGAAGGGTCATTTAGCTTTTTCAGCATGACACAGTGTATTTTCAGCCAGGGATGAATTTCTTTTTATAGTTTCAACACCAACAAGCAAGCCAGCCTTTGATAGCCACTGTTCTTGATACATGTAAATCTTTGTGCTGAAATTTAAGCAGAAGAAATAGGATTTTGGTTGAAATGGCATGTCATCTAATGACATCATTGAAAATTCTGAAAAGGCAAGGGAGACATTAACTACTGCTTTTAATAAGACAGGGTAAAATCCCCCAAAGGTCTAGCTATCAGTTCTCATAGAATTCAGAGAAAGCTTTATTATATTAGGTAGCAAAATAGGCATTTTCAAAGAAAAATCTAGTTATACTATGCATGTCAACTCCAAGCCAGTTTTGTAAGGCAGTTTAATCTCTGCTGAAGACCTTTGTTAATCACCCAGTTCAAAGTGCTGCCAGCAGTGGCCTGATGGCACAAGGAGTCCTGTTGCCCTATGGCACTGTCATAAAAAGTCCAGCAGATAAGTCAAACTTCTTACAGTTATTAACATTATTCTGAACATTGGGCAGCGTCCAAAACTGTCAGCCCAAGCTATGCTGAGGCTACTGAGCCATTATGTTGTACTATATTCCAAGGAAAGGGGAATGTGCATCCTTCTTGGTGTTCTTCTGCCACTGCCAAGTGGGACTCAGTCCTGTAAGGTCTAAAGTGTGTAACGTGAAACATGTTAAGCTGCACACACCTTTTCCAGACAGACATGGACAGGAAGATAAAATCTCATTGATCTAGTTAAATATCTTATGTTTGGAGTCTGTAAGACTTCTTGGCTTTTGGAAAAATAAAAGGAAAACTAGTCTTAGTGGTTCAAAAAGTTCTGCAAGTCTAGCATACCTTTGGTTAATCATAGCATCATAGAAAGTTTTGGTTTGGAAAGGACCTTAAAGATCACCATGGGCAGGGATGCCTTCCACTAGATAAAGTTGCTTAAATAATTATCCTTTCTAAATTTAATGAGAATAATTGTGTTCCATAGTACAACTTTTGTGGACAGTCCTTGTACCTGAGTTGTCATAATTTGTGGTAGGTCTTTAATTTTTAATTATTTAGTAGCTACTTTAATGAAGGATATTTTTTATTGAGGTTGAACTGGGGAGGGAGAAAGAGAGCTGGTCATTCATATAAATATATGTTCATATACACATATATATATATAAATATAAATACGCATAACTAATAGTTAACAGCTACTTTAAATCTTTAGTGGCCACATTTGACAGCTACAACCTAAGAACATGGCAGATTATAGTCCATTATATAATTTTAAGTCATGATAACTTCAGGGTGTGTTTTGAAAGACTGTGAGCCCTCTTGGTGAACGGCAAGTAACTGCACTTCATTTCTAGAATTAGTCCCTATTGTTGCAATTCAGGTGGAGGAGATCATAACTGTGTACTCACCTCTTACTCCTCCTTATGGTACCAGTGCTCCAGGGACTACTTATGAATTCACACCAAGTGTTTATTAAGCAGATCACTCAGAGCTTGCAACTTCTATTTCAGTTCCTGCCATATCACAAAATAACAGCAGGGCAAAACAGGGAAAAGCATCATAACACAGAATGTTATTTTCTCTTTCATGACCACAGGTGCTAAGACAGGGCTCAGATGCTCTGTGGAATGAGAACAATAGATCTCAAAGTTGTGCCAAGAGGTGTCAGGGGTGCCAAAAGAAAATTCTGTACACCTCTGATCTTGTAGAGAGAATGGGGGCACTCAGAAGAGCTAATCAGCTTTTAAAGTCATCTCTGATCTCCTAATTACTGCAGGCCCTGAAATTATTTTTAAAAAGGTGTCGCCTGCACATCTCTTTTTGATGAGCACCAACACAAAATGAGAACCTCAAAGGAGCATTTGCCCCACATGATCAGAAAGAAACCCTTTGGGTCATAAAACTACCCGGAAGGCTCGTGTGAATAGGGCCTTGCATACTGCCTTTTACTCTGAAAATATTACTTGCCTCCCAAGGGACAGAAAAGACTCATATTTTTTCAGTACTAGTGATCTGACTGCATGCTCAAGTTGGAAGCTGTATAGTCCATTCTCAAAGCATGAGCCCACCAAAATAGGTGTCAATGTCATCTCCAAACATTAAAAACAAGAAGCAAGAAGGTATAGAGGGGCAATTTGGGTTGTTGTAGCCAACAACTGTCTGAGCACGACATGGGGCAGATTCTTTAGGAATGAGTGTTTCTGATTCCACATGAATGAATGACATCTGATTTCATGCAGGATTTAATGCCCAGGCAATAAAGGAACTTTGCATCTGAGACAAAATAATTTAGTGTCTATGGTAGTCCTTCTAGAAATGCGATTACAGCACCACTGAAAGAACTGTGAACCAAATATGTCTTTGCTTTGGAAAGCTATCAAAGAGTGCATTTTTTAATGTTTTTAACAAAAAAACTTCATGTATAATTTAGCTAAATAGAAGAAGAAGCAATAGTAACAGAGGTATCACACAGACTTACAAAGGGTGCTGCCATGTGAGCAGGCACAACTTTCTGAACAAGGGCTGTGGCCAAATACCAACAGGTAGATACTTCTGGGGGGAACATAAAAAGTCAAAGGAAGGGCTAATGGGAGAAGGTGTGTAAAAAAGTTCATTCATGCACTCCTACACCCATTTTACAATCAATACAAAATATGATGCATCTTACTCATATTGCCTGATTCAGGCAGTAGAAGGAATCACAAAAGCAGCCAAAACATGGGTCATTAAGCATACAGATACATATGGATGTGCATATTTTCAGCTGTGTGCATATTTTTACCTCATTCATCTTATTGGCACTTTGTTCTTATCCTCTTTCTTTCACTCCCTCATTTTCTTTCCCTCTGCTTTGCTCCCTGCCAACACTGTACCTAACAATGTTTGCTGTCATCCCACAGCTGTCTCATGATTTCCTTTTTCTCCCTGTGTACTTATCTCAGCCATTTGCATTGAAAGGTCTCTGGGACAGAGGACTCTCAAGCGTTGTATTTTCCCAATACCTTTAGGCCAGCTGTGGTTCCTGTACTGATTTATTAGGTGCTAATCTACTCACTATAAGAAGACACAGAGTATCTTAACTGAGAGCACATTTAAAATAGATTATAGTAGCCACTCACTGCTGAGTTTGAGACCAAAACACAGTAACACAGTATACCTACTTCTCTTCCCTTTTTTTTTTTTTTTTTCTTTTTTTTTTTTTCTTCTTTTTTTTTTTTTTTTTTTTTTTCAATGATCATAGAAGGCTGAAGTCCTTTAAGGGAAACATTTCTGCTGTGAAATCAAACTCCTCTAGGTTTTTGATCAGGAGCATTAGTAATGAGTCCATGTGCACTTTTTCAAAACTTAAATAGGCAGATGATTTGTTGGTAGTGAGGTAAAATCTTGCAACACCACATTAAATATTTTGATGGGACAAAGGCTATGAGATAAGTCAGAATCAAACTCCTCAGAACTTGGAAGGAGCTTGTTGCCTCCTGGTGAACACCCAGTGAGGTCCTGCTCTCAATGGAAACAGGAAGAACCTACTGTAAGTAGGTAGAATTGAATTAGAGATGAACAGTAGATAAATTAGATGAGAGAGACACAATCTGAGTTAAGTGATTGAAGAAGCAAACCCATTTCATTAAAATGAGAAACTAAAAATTATGAGCACAAGTACTACCTTTCTAAAGTCTGTGTTTCAATCAGAATCGTGGCTTCAGCCACATACATAGACCTTTACCTTTGAACTAGCCAGTGCCGATGTTGAAATCCACGGAGTCCAGCAGGAGTCACCAAACACCCAGGACAACTTTGAGTTTACCATCTGTTGATTATATCAGTGGTCTAAGCTAAAACAACACTTAGTTCTAATTCATTTGTTACAACAGTGGTCTAAGTTAAGACAGTTATCTGTAGCTCAGGGATTTCACAAACCATGGTGTTGTCCTGGAGATTTTTCAGGTTTTTCAATACTGGAACTTCTGCCTCTGAAGGAGGATGACAGCAGAGAAAGAATGGCTGACTGGCAAGAGCAGTTGCACAATTTGTATGAACCTGTGAATGCAGTTATATTGTCATTTTCTCTGGGGGCAAAAAGGTCTTGAGAAGTTTCTAGTTCTCATTTTTTTACCCCTCTTGACTGCACACAATTTGCTTCCAGTGCTGCAGGTTAGAGCCCACTACAGCATACCACAGCAACTCTGTGGGGCAAAGCTCTGTACAAAATCACCATGAGGAGGAATTCCAAAACCATTCAAGGCAGGAGCCTCCCAAACTGGCTTTAACAGTGAGTACCTACAGAATGAAAGCAGAGTATCTATAACCTGTGACTAATTTCTCCTGCCAGAATTGTTGCATTCATATGAGTGGGTTTAAAACCAGCTTTTCTCTTATTGTGAGAGCCAGGGTAGGAAACTTTAATCCCTAAATTAGACCACTGCTGTAGATGAACTTGAAGCTTCCGTAGTCTTATTTGTGCTTATCTTATCAAGCTCAGGCTTGCTTGTCTTATTTTCCCAATTTTGAGGATGATATTGCAAACATTTACCAGAGAACAGGGCATCAAGAAAAATCAATTAAGACCTTGTGAAGTGCAGCATTCTACCACAGGATTTTGCATCTTTTGATTTATCAGGAAAAAAAATTAAATAAACAAACCTCTGTATACATTCACCCCTCCTCTATATTTAAAATACTGTCCTGTCATTTAAAATTGTATTTCTGTATTATTGAAAGGAAAAAAAACAACCCATACCTAGATGTGTTTATTGTTCGACAATTATTATTGTGTTCGAATATTATTATTGTTGTATCTTCCATCTCTTGGAAGCCCTAGATTGCAAAACCCTGTGTGACCAAAAATTTGTCTCATTGATATTTATATAAAAATACTGGGTAAGACTGGGCTGTACACAAGCTTTATGATGAAATAATTTCTGTTGTATCCTTATTTGAATTTCAGTATTTACTTAACAAAAGGTTTCACTGGGGCTTTTCAGTCCTTATTTACATAGATCCATCAAAGATGGCATAGTTAGACACAGGATGTAGTTGAAAATAGACAATAGCACAGCAGGGTTAAGGCATTGGGCTGCAGCTAAAGTGTTTTGTTAGGAAGATCTGATAAGTGCTTACACTTTTTGCTAAAATAAAGACCCTAACAACAGTGGGAATTCAACAGGGCAATCACACTTAATGCAGACTGTTTAGAGCAATTAGAGGTGATTGGCAGCGTCTTAAAGCCCTTAAGCAGAAACAACATATAAAAAGAGCTGACCTCAATTGGATTTCAGCTTCGTGGCCAGTTTCAGTCTAATGCATTATATCTATCGTTAATGCACATAAGGGTAATGAATTTTATTTTTTTTTTTGATACTGTAAAGTATCGGTACTGAGATTTCCTCTGCCATGGAAATATCAAAACGCTCCACGTGATACGCAGCCCTATCCGTAGACAGTGTAAATAAAGAGTTCCTACTTGCCAAGGGATAAATCTCTCTTGCCTGATGTCCATGAGTTGTTTATCAATGAATGGATCAGGAATGCCGCGGGGAAGGCAGGCAGACACTGACAGATGATCCAAAGGCAGAATGAACTGCAAAGTGTGTTTTTAATGCAAAACCAAAGATTGCAAAGACTCATTTACAAACAACAGTGTATTCGTGCTTATAAATAACACACATATATTTAATCTGCAGTGGGTGCAATACTCTGGTTTAAATCTCTGCCGACATACTGAAGTCACTGAAATGAGGCTGACTTTTCATTTCCCAATGATTTAGCTCATAGCTCTAAGGGGAATAGATAATGTAATGGATCGCCAAAGCAGTTACACACATCTTAGGAGCCTTGGCAGAATTTCTGTGATAGTGTCTTTAGGACAAAATTTGCTAAGACATGGCACCCACTGATATTGCCAAATGTTGAGTACTAGGCTGGCCTTGGTAGAAGACGTATTTGAAATTTAAAAGTCACACTTATCCAGAGAGAGGGTATGGACAGAAAGACAAATCATCTACCTGGAACAGTTTAAATTATGTCAGCCCAGGTAAGAATTGACATGTTTTCAGCTGAAATACACAGCTAGAATAGTGGTGTGCTCCTATGTTGGTGTAGTGCAGAAGCTGGGTATCTTAAAAGTTGAAACCTTCATTTAGGAGACAGCAGCTTTTTGAAATATTCTGTCCCAATAGCTTTTTAATGTCTAATGCCATCCATGTTTTTCATATGTTTTTTATATCTTTATTATTTATAGTCATCCAGTGGTTGTGTGCATAAGATGTCTTACGTTCATCTAATCTAATCTGTTCTAAAAACATCTGTATTGCTATATTGCCACCATTGTAGCAATATATCTGTAATTAGGATATTGGAATGGGTTTGGAATGATGTGGTGGGGAACAACCATTCCGTCATGACAGTCACCACAGCCAGTACCTTTTGATCTCTAAGGGAAAGGGGCAATGCTGAAACCCACAGCTGGGTACACTGCTTTTAGCAGCAGAATTTATGCAATGTAATTTGTGTATTTTCACAAGTGAAAAATAATGACCCAAGGGAGCAATAACGCTCTGTTAGTTTGAATAAACAGTGAGGTGGGTACAGACCAAGAGCCTTTCTCTGGACGAAATCTACAGAAAATGAAGATTTGCTCACAGACTGCATTATGACAGACAGCAAAGAAAGCTGCTGGCTTCTCTTTCTTAATCAGAGCCCTAGGTTTAATCAATAGTCCTAGTAATCCCATCTGCACAAGGCTGGGAATGGCCTTGGTTTAGCCACCCAACAGATAAGCCTGCCTTTAAATCTGACCCACTCACCTGGGCTCCCTCCACAGCCAGTGGAGACAGAATAGGCACCTTCACAGAGATATTCCTCCCACTCCAAGATGGCCTGGAAACTAGGTGGGACAAGAGGATGTCCACAATGACTACCTGCATGAAGGACATACACAATTAACTCGTTGCAGGTACTTAGCTTGCAGTGGTTAAAGTTTAGGTGAATGTTTGCACAGGGTGTCTAGCACAGTCAGATAGAGCCAGATGCAGCAGATTCCCCCATCCTGTGCCTATAGATACTAAAAAGTCTTTCCTCTGCTTTCAGGTCCAATAGGAGCAGAGTTTTCTCTTTAACTCTGAGTTATACTCAAACCTACCTGCATCCATGTGTAATTCCTGAGCCACTTGCTTGTTTCACTTTGTTCCTAACCTGTTATAAGCCAGATGTCTGAAATCTCTGCTTGTGTTCATATACATGCCATAACAGAACAGGTAATAAACATTTTATATGGCTTCTACATTAGGATAAATAATGTTCTATTATTTTATTACATAAAAAAAGGGGGAAAAAAAGTGAAATTAAAATAATCTTCCAAAGGCAAGCTCTCAAAAACAGAGAAACATCATCATTTTAGTTGCTTGGCTAGTAGCGTAATTTTGAAGTTTTTTTGCTTTACAAACAACTTTGAGTTTTGATTCCATTTTTAATACATTAACTGGAGGCTTATGGCTACTTAGAATTTTAGTTAATTAAAACAATGTTAAATTACCATCCCTTCCCTTGCTATGGGGAGCAAACAAGCTAGAGGATAATGAGTTTTATTAACTCTCATAATGACAGTGTTGATTGCATCCAAATATTGGATCCATTATTTGTCAGTCCCCAAAGAACCACCTAGAGAAACAAATGGGTCAAGGATTAATTGATTGGTGCAAGGTTCTCTCCTTCCAGTACAGTTTTGCTACTGTGCCATTTGTAAGTGCAGAAGAAAGTCAAGGTGTTTGGAGGCTGGGTTATTTCTGCTCAGCACCAATTACCCTACTTTTGCCTGGCTTCTCCCCTTGAGGTTGTATGGTCAGCGACATTACTGCAACCTTTCAGCAGCTGTCAAGTATCTTCACAAAAAACACTGGTCTCAACTGGCAACCACTGAGGAATTTTCTAACCAAACTTTTGGATTTCTTGTTTTGCTTTGTTTCTTAAACCTCATGCTAATTTGTGGAGTTGGAGTCATTACCTGGGAATGTACCCCCCTCCAGGAAATTCTCAGCAGGAAAGGACTCTCCAGCACAGAAATTTGGAGAGACATCTGCAGCCCAGACTAAGGAATAGATCGGTGATTAGGACACTTGACTGGGATGTTGAGGACCTATTCTTCCTCTGTTCCAGATTTGCACTAGCCCTGGGCTACTGCAAGAGGAAGGGATTTTTCTTCAATCTCTTGCAAGGCTTTCCCCTTGGAATAAATAAACTGTTGGTTGCTGGGAGATACAAACTCTGTTATTTCATAATACAAATAGATTTGTCGGACATCTGTCTGCTATTCACGTAGCTTCTGAGCAGACTTTTTCACAAAATTCCCTTGTATCTGCCCCACCAGGGACATTTTCTTGGCTCCATGTTTATGGGTGAATACTACTTCTAAAAAAATTTCTGATCTCTAAATTGTGTCTTTGTAGGGAATCCAAGAATCATCAATACCAGCACAAAGAAAGCAGAGCACAACCAGGAATGAAGGGGCAAAACTGTTTCTTTTGGTTGCAAGTAACCCTTAAGTTCACTTCTTGTGCATTAAATGATCATATCACATCTTGACATCTCTCTTGACTCTATTTGCTTCTTTTTTTTGAGGGAAAGGAAATTGACTTTGATTTCTTTTAGAAAGATTTGGTTTCACCTCACTGAGGAAAAGAAGGCTGGGAAAAAAACATTGCTTAACAATTTTCCATAATAGATACTTTTGGGGATTTTATCCAGCTTTTACTACAGATGTCCCCAAGCTGGAAAGCCAAGTGACAAATCCCCATGAAGATCACATTGGTTTGGTGTCAGAGATATTTTCTAACCTGTAAAGAGCAAGACCTGCAAAGTCTGAAATTACCACAAATTTAGAAGAAGCAGGTAAAAGCAATTGATTCCACTGTGCATTTCTGCCCAGTGTGGGTCAATTTTTAGAAATTTGCTTCATTAGCCATGCTGAGTCCAACTAGTTTTGTTATTTACATCATGTCTTACCCTCTGATTCAACTCCGGTGAGCCAGCCAGCTCTGCAGCCAAGGCATGTAGGTTCAAGGGGGGTCTGTCTCATCCTTCTGAAATTAAACAGGAATGTAGTATTTCCTACCCTTTAAACTCTCCATAACGTGGTTTTGGATTACATTTAAAGGAAATTGAGAAGCAAAGTACATCATGATACTAAAAAACAAGTGGTGAAATGTATGAATATAAGTGTGTGTGTCTATATATATATATATTTCAACAATGCACAAAATCCATCAGAATATGTTAAAATATATATATATATATATATTTCAACAATGCACAAAATCCATCAGAATATGTTAAAATGGAAAACTGGAAAATGCAGTACTTAGCACTGTGTTCCAACAAAATTAAAGTTTCAGTTCCTGCAACCTCTGGTTTTCAAGAAAGATGTCTTTTAGTGGTACATCTTCTCATGATACTAAGAACTGAGCAACACATAAAGTTCCCAAGGAATCCTAAATGCAACCTTTTAGGAACTCATTTCCAAATGTCATTTTTGCCATTTCCACAAACAACTGTAGCTGAACGTTGTCCTTGGCAATGTGAATGGAACTGCTCTGTGCTAGCTTGTTCAACTCCTACATCTGATAAAGTAAACACCAACAGCAATGTATTAATTAACAATGAATACAACAATTAAATGTAACAATTGACACAAGCACCCATGGCTGCACACCACTGAAAGGGAAGCCATGTGACCATGTAAGATATCCCCCTCTTCTCTGCTCATTCCTGCTCCTGCTCAGTGCTACACTGCTCCCTTAGCTGATCTATTGTGGTTGTTCATCATCTGCATGACACTGGAGAATTGACCTGATTTTTAAAATATTAGGCAAGTTAAAAATTGCTTTAAAAACTAATGAAAAAACACCCATAAGCTAGGACTATGACTTGTATCAGCAGCAGGAATACTGTAGAAGGAAAGACAAAAGGGTTAAATGCAGTCAGTAGAATAAACCTTGTACTTGCCTGTTTTCAAGTGGCTCAGCAAAATTTCCACTTAATACAAGCCAACCTCTCTTACAAATAGGAAATATTACTGGATATTAACACTCAAAGCCATCTGCAGCTTGGAAAGTTGAATGTGTTTTAGACCAAGCAAATCCTCCAGAGTAGCCCTGGGTTTTTTTCAATGGATAGAGAAGCAGGTTAAAGGGTCTGAAGATAAATAATAAATGAGTGACAGCTAAAGAACACAATTAGGCCAACATTAATAAGCATCAATTCCAAAACATAAAGGATTTATCTTTAGAAGTGACCACCAAGTTATAAATGTTCTACTACACCTTAATGGATAAACTCAGCATTACAGTTGAATACAGAACAGGAAAAGGGTTGTACACAGGAAAAGTCTAAACACTTTTTCTCCCTTTCTTTTTCCCTTGCACTGCCTTAGCAACAACCTTACAGTCATTCCCACAGGGGAAAAAGATATCTGAGTATATGTCCATCCTCTGTCACACAATACTAACCTTCAAGGAGGGATCTTTCAGACATAGCTAGCTTTGCCCTGCATACTATTGGCACACCATTCTCAACCCTAAGGGGTCCCCCTTTCTGTGGCACTTTAAAATTTGCTAACCATAAGACCTATACTAAATACTAAATGTTCCAGACTGACTGGTAAGTCTTCTCAATGCAGTTGAAGCAACCTGTAGCAAATAACATTCCAAGGAAAAAATGGTGAGTTAAATTAAATCTTGTTTGTTTATTTGTTGGCTTGTTTCCCTTCCTCTCTTCTATTCTTACCCTTTATTTGATCAAAAGACACTGAATGGCAAAAACATCTCTCTGATAAGTCTGGCTCCTTCTGAGTATATTAGCTTATCTGTGCCTTCATCCCATCATTTAAAAAACTGAGTACCGTGACAAATCACAGCATTTCAAACTGCTTAAAATTTCTCAGCTCCAAGTTATTTACTGTTAACCTTTGTTAAAAAACACAGTTCTTAGAGATGAGATATGACAACAAACTTACTACCTTATATCAACATACAAATAATGTTATATCAATGTTTGTAATGTTTGCTATATCAATAACAAATAATGGCTCGTAGGAAACAGAACTTTAATACATTATAGTAACAATGAAGATGTAAATCCCATAATTAGTCAGGACCAGCTTTATGCCTTGTCCAGCATCCTACAGCAGTGGAAGTTTAATTTCTAACTTGGAGTACATGAGCAAAGTACAGATTTTCATTATACTGACTCCAAAAAAAGTTCCATGGTCCTGCCACAACCCTGGTTTACCATAAGTCAGTGGAGTGGTCCTTGACACCCACACTCTGAGTCTAGGGAATATGGACCCAATTTTTTAACGTGAAGCGTTGGTGTTGGGAAGAATGACCCATAAGGTACAACATTGCAATGTTTAGGTGGGCATCTAGGAGGAAAAGTACCTTGTTTTAGTGATGGACAGTAGCACTGTATAAGTAATACAGATCTTCTTTAACCTAACAGCCAGGAAGGGAGTTGCTCTCTAGTCATTAAGGTGTTTTTGCCTAAAGCATTTAGAATAAAGAGACCAAATAAGAGACTATATCATTGTTTCCTTCAGGAAAAGTAGTGCAAGGAGTAATATGTAAGTGCAATCAGATGCTTTAACAAAATTATATTTTCCAATTTTCAAGAATTTAAGAGATGAACATTTTTCTTATTAAGGAAAATGAAGTTTCTTCATGAAACTGCAAAGTCCATATCAGCCCTGGAATATAATACTAACATTAATGCCAACACTTATACTAAAATTAAAAATAGCTACTTTCCTGAAGATCATTCAAGCAACTACTGTTACTGCAGTCATTGTTTCTGTTGCTTGAAGCAATGGAATAGACAGTGGAGGAGCTAATACACTTCTTTAAGTGAAAACTATCTTGTCAAGGACCCAGCATAAAGCTACTGGCACCTCCAGAGAAATATCAGGTGATAACAGCTCAGGTAACCAACCTATCTCAGATAAAAGATTAAATGGATTATGTCCTCATTTCACAAATAAGAGGGTTATTTACCCAACTCTCAGTGTCTCAGTAAAATATTTCAATTTCCACTCTGTTAGAAGCCCAGTGATTCTAAAAACCAAATTAATACTGAAGACCTATTTTCTTACAAATTTAAGTATAAAAGTCTTTCAAAAGCAGTATTACTTAATTATCAACTGTCCCAATAAAACAAGGTTTTATGTTTTTATTTGTCTTTGACAAATTACTTAGATGACAGCTCTCTCTATGAAGGAAACTGGGAAAAAAAAGCAAATACCATCATTAAACTAGGCATGAACAGGAAAAAATAATCATGCTACGAGCACTGGATATTTCCAAAGAAACCAAGAAAGAAGTAACTGGTTATAATTTTGCCAGGCTAACTCTCAAACTACTTTTGCAATGAATGATTAACATGGTCTAATGTCCCTGCTCATTATGGGGGGTTGGAACTAGGTGATCTTTAAAGATCCCTTCCAACTCAAACCATTCTATGATTCTATTGTTCTGTGATTCTATTACTCTATTAAAAGCCTGCTTGATGTCAAATATCTTGCTTCTCACTGATCCAAGTTTCCTGTTCTCCTTGCTCACACCACTGAGCCCTGTCTGCCTGAGACAGAAGACAGCAGCAATTATTGGTGTTACTGTGATAAAGTCAGCATTAATGATGTATGATGGTGTCAGCACTTGTGTTCATGTATCAGCTGCCTATAGACCCTGCACGCTTCCAAAAATAGCAATCATGTTCATGATTGATACATTTGCTTTTTATGCCTTTAGATCAATTCAAACTGCAAACATCTATTGGTCGTCTTTACTATAAACCTGGCTACTGCAAATCTTGCTAGTGTTCTCAGAATTTAATGTTTCCTCATGTGCCTGTTTTCTTTCCTCCAAGTCCCTGAGCAATGGTTTTGCATTAGGCTTCATACCACATCCTTCATACCGGGCAGAATGAACATATATGGGCGTTACTCTCTCTATATGCAGGTTGAAATTCAAAACACCTTCTCTCTGACTCCAGCCTCTGAAATTCTCATTAAATCAGTTGGAGTTTTCTCTCAAATGAGCACATGAAAGCGCATACAGAGAGAGTTTGACCCTACTTGAGAGGTTGTTTGGGTAAGGATTATGTACATTAGGGTTACTCGCCAATTGGTGAAATAACTGGATATTTAGGGACTGCTAATGTTTGTTGAGGTTTTCAGTTCTGTATCAATGCTGTCTAGAACGTAACTCACGGTGGCACCAGGTGCCAGCTGTTCCATGAAAGATGTGCCAGTAGCAGATGTCACGTCCTTGGGAACCTGACATCCAGGCAGGAAAGGTGAATGATTTTGCGGCCAAACCCATCAGAGTCCTGATGAATTAATCCTGAGTGTCAACTCCCAAAGTTACAGCCTCCAAAGGCCCGGAGGGCACTGGCACACTGCAAAGGAGTTATCCTACTAGCAATTGCAACATTTTATTTCCCCGTGCTGGTGGAAACCCGTGCTGTTAATTAACCTCTCATTTACAGCTGATAAACAGCTACTTTGTTGCTGTGGAGAGATAGATATGGGCACTCCGTCCCTTGGTGATGAGAACTTAGATGAACTGAAATTTGTTTAAGTTTAAAGCCAGTCACATAAACCTTGGGATTAATTCCCTGTAGTAAGCGTGGTCTGAAGTATATTATTCTGTTTATTTTAAAATGAAATTGTTAAGGAGCGACTTAAAAGACAGTAGAAGAAGAACCTGTCCACATTTATTGCTATGGTGGAGTTTTTTGGGGCAGTAGTAAAAATTGCTCCAAAAACGACTTGATAAACTCATACAAGAAATATTCCTTCAAGGACTGTGTTAACAAAAAAGCTGAATGCAAACTCACCTCATGAAACCCTTAAAATCCAGGTGGCAAGAAACTTGAAGAAATATCAAAAGTAATAGATTTCTATTTCTGTTTTCATATTCTTCACCAATGATCATTCTGAGATATAATTTCTTTTACCTTAGATGTGAACCAGTACTAATACTAATTTATTAGTTCCCAAGAAAGATGAAAATAATCTTAAAGTCTTGTTCTGCTTATATGTGGAAGAAACCTCAATTATTTCTGCACAACACATTTGTTTGAACTTATGAAAATATACGATTTTCTTCATTTTCTTTTTTGTACCTTCGAAGCTTGTCAAGGATGCTACATGAAAGATGTAGCAATTCCCCTGAAAAAGATATTAATATATTTCCTATATTTCCACCAAAATGTTAGCCACTAGACTTTATCAATTTCATAAAGCCTTTTTTCAAAATATTGACCATCAACAGAGCTGATGCCATTTTCTACAGACTTTCTCCAAAGTGTTAGTCAGCAATGTATATAAAAATGTCTTCATTTTTGTCATATTTTCTAGTATGTATCTCTTTAAAACCACTGTTTTAAATCACTGTTTCCATCTTTTAAAACCACTGTTACTCTGTGGTTCTTACTGTGGTTTTCCAAGCAAATAGGATTAGTAATGCATATAAGTGTTCATGTATAGAACAGAAGGTGGTCTTTAAAGGGAATATCCTTTTTACAGACAAGCATTAAAGATAACTGGATTTGCCCTTTTGGTTTCATTCAGTAGCATTTTATTCCTATCAGTGATTTTGCAGTAACAGGCTCATTTTATTTTAAAGACCTGTGCTCCTGACTGTCAGCTGCTCATCAAAACACAGCTTAAATCCAAAACTTGACACATGCACCAGAGCTCCAGCATTTTTCTCTTTCAGTTCCATCTAAAAACATAGGAAAAATTACATTTTTCCTTAATACACTAAATACTCACTCCAGGCTGAATTTATAAATCAGTATCATTTAAACATACGGATTTAATCCCCTACTACAGAAACAGGTTCAGTCTGATTTTGTCTCCCTCCAAAGCTGAAAATAAAATAGACAAGAAAACTAACATCTGAATCCCATGTCAGAGCGTAATTATTAGACATGTATATATATATATATATATATATAGCTACACATAAAGAACTTAATTTCTTAAGCTGTTTATTCCAAAATATATATTTAAAGATAATTACTTCATTATTGAACTATACTTAGTCTATACAGTTTCCAGCTCACCAATCTTCAGTATTTTTCTATGTCATAAATGTTTTACTACAGTGTTTTGGCCAGATTTTTGTTGCTTTTTTTTTTATTTTGATTGTTTATTTGTTTGTAGTTTCTTTGGTTTTGTTTTGTTTGTTTGTTTGTTTTTGTTTTGGTTTGTTTTTTTTTTTCTTGCTAGGCACTTGTAAATCAAAATTCCCATCAGGTAAGAACACAGGATGAAAATGTCAGCTCATGAAAACTCATCTATTCCTTTATCATACTCAATTCTTTTGTGTCGGTTTCTTTAAATACTTATTTGAATTTTCCTCTAAAATATTATTTTATTTCTTTCTATAAAAAAAGCTTTAAAATGTGAGTATTTTAGTTTTCAAAAGAAAATGAAACTATCCATAAGTTACAGATTTTTTTTCTGAAATTGGTAGTAAAATGACACATAAATTCACTGGATGTTAGTGACCTGCCACTTCGTCTCACTGTGGTGAGTTGTCACAAAACATTAGACCCATCAGTGACTATAAATGTCCTAGGCCATTACTAGTTATTTCTTGTATGGCCTTTTTAAAAAAAAACCCAAACCCTTGTCCGAATTATTGTTAATATGAGATGAGCTGCAAAATACATCCAGAAAGGCTATAAAACCTGCTTCTTTATGAAGCTACTGAGGTTTTCTGTGGTGCTTAGAGTACTTTCAGCAAAGCAATTCAGTAAAGAAAGTTTGATATTTGGCCTTCTATAGTAAGCACTCAATAGGCCACAAAATAATGCTTTTATAATAATCAATTTTGCCTTAACAGATTTTTTTTTTTTTTTTTGCAAAAATAGGTTTATAAGCCATGTTGCTTCATTCCACATCCAGCAACCTTGGGATAACAGTTCCAGGCAGTAAGAGATTTTGAGGTAGGCCTTGATATTGTAAAAAGTCCCAGCTTCTACAAGCAAACATAGATTTCTTGGCAATTAGACTAGCTGGACTAAATTCCTCTCTGACATGATTTATAAATTCATCCAACTTAATTTGCTGATAGGAAGCTGAGCACTGTACCCGGGTCATTTGGTCTGATTTATATCAGAAAAGTGTGCAAAAGAAAATGGAGCTTCTCTATCTTGCTGTCTTCTCCTAGATTCCTGTTACTATATAACAGGCATTCTTTTCCTTTAATTACCTTCTTCACGGCTTGAGAGCTTTGATGACTTGATTAAGCCTTGCAGTGCAGTTCCAGTCCCTACCCATCTGATTAATTAGCCCAAACCTTATTAACTTCCTAATTCCAATCAATAATGCACTGATGCTGAACCGTGGAAGGGCAAACTAAGGATAGCAATTTTGTCTGAAGACACAGAGCCATGTACACTCTGTTCTTTTACTTCTTCATAGTTGCAAAATTAAAACTACCCATCAAGAATATATTTGCTCATGGAAGAATTTTGTCACCACCTGTCTTACCTGAAGCACATCAGCAATAAAACTTACACTGATGGAGGCCTATTGGTGGCACCTCTGTGCTGGGCTGTCTTCTTCCAAATATTTAGCTGTTTCTTTGGAAAATGGTACCTACTGTGTTGGAGTTACAGTCTCCTGTAACAAAATGCTAATAGCACTGGAAAGGCTTGGCTGACCCATGCTCTCTCCTGTACAGCCTTCCCTGAACCTGTCCAGAAGTGAGGAGAGCCAACAGTGACTTTCACTGTATTTTAAGGATGTCAGTGGATATATTTCAGTGCTGAAGGATTATCTCAGTGACTGCCAGCACAGTCAGAAGAGCACACATATAAATCAGTGCAAGTCTGGCTATGGGTGTGTCACCACTACAGGGTGGCTGAAACAGAGCCAGGATGTGGTGGCACTTCTCTGGTCTCAGCTCCTCTGTCGTGAACTCTGTCACTACACTGGTGCTGGGGGTCTAAACACTTACAAAGGCTAGTCAAAAGGAGGTCAGGCTTTTTTTTTTTTTTCCTTCCCCAGAATGATCTGAATGTGCAAGCAGAGAATTTTGCATGGCTGGGACAGCAGTGAACTGTCAGGCAACTCTGTTTCTCAGGCTGCCACTTTCCCACTCAGTGACTGACCATTGCCACCTTTTCACATATTTTTATTACAAGTATGTTAGACCTAACTTGCACAGTCCATAGCTGCTGTGGGGGTTTTTTTGTTGGTTTTTTTTTCTTTGTTTTTTTTAAATTATTATTATTTTCTTGCTGCCGCTTTGACAGTGAAAATGGGATCCAAAAGTCTATTCAGCAGGCATTTCACATTAAAGTAGCTCTGCCTATTCTTATGAAAAGTACTGCTCTTGTCTATGTTATTTGGCTTGGTCTAGCTTTCAACGATTGGGGTGGAGGGCAAATTAATTAAAATTAAATTAAAATTTGAATTAAAATTCCTGAGTTGGAAGGGACCCACGACAATCACTGAGTCCAATTCCTGTTTGTCACAGGACAATTCAAAAAAAGCATACATTGGTTTTGAGAGCAAAGAAGTACAAGAAAAAAAAAAAAAAGTATGACAAAAAGACCTCTCTAGTATTCTTTCATCCGCAGTAGATAGTCCTGGCAATAGCAAAGGTAGTAAAAGGTACAGCTGACAGCACACTTCTCAGCAATGCACAACTGGCTTGCATTCAGGATAAGAATCAGTAGCTAGGATTGATGGTGGATGCAAACTATCCACCATTTATTCTCCAAATAGAAACACACAATTTCCAGACCAAACACATCTGAATAACAAACCTTTAAAGCACTGTATTGTGCTAGGAATGTCTGCAAGAGGGGAGCTGCACAGGTAGGATGTGTGGGAGGACCCAAGGGCTTCTCATTAAATGCCATTGTTATTCTTGTTTTCACCGGGTTTTCATTTTCCGATCACATAAGCAGCTCTTTTGTTCTCATTAATGTCTGCCTTTCTAAACAATCCATAGTAACAAGTACTTCCATTATGCTTTCCACAGGCCACTGACAACAAACCACAATTCTCTGTACAATACATTTTCTTGGAGGTAGTGGGTATCAAGGACTCTTAATAGTGCTGTGTCGAGGATCAATTGTTCAGCTCTATAGCACAGGAGTGTCTCCTGAGCCTCTCAGTGCCCGCGTTTGTGTACAGTATCACTGATGGGGAGTGACATTTCTTTCTTAGGGATCCTTTCCATTAGAGAGGCTGCTTCCAGGCAAATCCAGTTGTGGAGCATTTGGAAAACAAAACGTGGGTAGAAGTGGGCTTTTATCACATTTGGCCATGTGATTGATAAGGAATTAGAGGCTTTTCCTGCTACTAGGCAGGAAACTCTAGGAAAGCACTTTAATTCCTGAACTGTTATTATTTCTCTGAACTTTTCAATGTAAATACATGGCACCTCACGGTCAGAGTAAATTTCCTAAAACAAAATTTAAGAAAAATTTTTAAAATTCCTTCGTGTCTACATTTCCTAGGTTTACATGAGCCACTAGTTTTTGGGTACAATGGCTTCAAACCTTTAGTTTCCTAAAGGTATGAAATCACATCTTTCATGTGTCTGTGCTGAGTTAAGCCAGGGTAGTTATTATGCAAGGGTTATAGTGAAGCAAAGCTGCACATGAGTTTCTATCCTATGAAAACAGTATGTACACTGCAGGCAGATCTGGCTTTGAACAACTCCTCCAATCATAAATCACTCCTCCATGGAAAATCCTTCTGCATTTATGCTAATGAGTTTTGAGTCCAGCATCGTGGTGGGTGTGCCAGGTAATGAAGGTTTCATCTTTACTGATGATGGCCTTTACTGAACAAACAGAATTGCTGTTCTTCATTGCATTAACAGCCCTCCAAATCTATCCTACAAATTCCTGATTCCTAGCTTCTCCTGGGATATTAGGAGAAATCAAGCTGTAGCTGAGGTCAGCAACTGATATGTGAGATATGGGACTGTTCATTTGTTAGAATTTGGAATCACATTGCCTTAGAAGAAACTTATGAGGTGCTTAACATCCTAGCCTCAATGGCTAAACACCAGGAGTCAGGTAGAGGCATCTGCATGAAAGAGGCTGTACAGCCTCACTATGCCTCAGCTTGCCACTGCAAGCCAGAAAGGAGCAGTGTGCTGATAAATCCTAACAGAGTTTAGGAACTCCAGGAAAGAGGTGAGCAGCATAACATGGCTTCACTAGCAGGTGGTTCTGCACAGCTAGAGAAGGTGTGAGGTACTTACACTGTGGCAGAATTAAGATGTAAGTAGAATTCCACATTAGCTCAACTAAGAACACCTCCTTCAAGCTGCTAAGTTTCACGAGCATGTGAGTCCAAGCAGGAAAAATTTAAGCCAGTTTTGTTACTGGCAACTGAGCTTTGCAGGGGAATCTCATGCCCAGCCGCTGCCAGCAGAAGATCCCAAGGGTCTGCCAGGCTGGATGCACTATCCAACCTGGCTGCTCTCCCAGGGCTGGCAAAGGACAGGGACAGGCATACTTCACTGGTCAAGATAAGCATTTAAGCAGCTTCCAATAATCCCTTCATTCATTAAACCACACTAAACAGATTTGCTTGGTCTTCAAAATGAAATCAAACACGTGAGGAAAAAGTGCACCTAAACTGATCTTACAAAGTCAGCATGGGCACTTGGCACCAGGGGCTGCCTGTCTGGGACAAGCACAGAGGCACAAGGCTGGCTGCAGCGGTCAGTGCA
This sequence comes from Parus major, assembly GCF_001522545.3. Classification (NCBI taxonomy): domain Eukaryota; kingdom Metazoa; phylum Chordata; class Aves; order Passeriformes; family Paridae; genus Parus; species Parus major. The sequence goes on from NC_031769.1 coordinate 118,264,869, forward strand.
TCCATGCTGGAACAGGTCACATAGGCTTAATGAACATCCATTGTTCCCTGTCACCAAGGGGTGTTGAGGAGTGATGTGACTGAAGGGGTCTTGGCACTCACAGATTACAGAGAAGTGCACAGGTCTCCAGACACTTTTGGCTGGTGTTTCTCCAGGCCAGTCAAGAAATTCAGGCAGCTAAGGCTCAACACCTATCGAGATTCCAATCCACCTCACCCAATTATTCCCACCACCTCAATTCCCTTCCATTCCCTCAAACTTGCTCCTCCCCTCTCCTATCCTCTCCTCTTACCCTCCATTACCAATCTCCTTGAGATTTACTTTGCTCCGATAAGATCCCTAAAATTTCCAGCCTTGTTTTTACAAATATTCAGATAGCAACTGACACCTTCTGCTTGTCCTTGTTTTCCATGACCTGTTCTCCCTTTGTTCCAGTTGCCCCTCTCCCCACTCATAAACATGCAAGCCAGATAACCATCACAGGGCACAGACAGCAATCCTGATGGCAGACAGCATTGAAAGAACAATCAGCTCCTGCTGCCAAGCCCTTACATACATGGTGAATGCTGTGAGGGCTGAGCACAACTGGCTACAGCAAGAGAGGAAACAGGGGTTTGGTGAGGCACAGAGACTGAATTTACTTCCCCAGAGTCACTCAGTGAGAAACTGTTCCATCATTTCCTTCCCTTCTGTGCAGACAGCAATTTGCAGGGGTGCTGATTTTGTCCAGATACTGCCACCAGCCTGGTGACCTCCACTTCTGACATGGGGACATATTGTGTCTTACAGGATCCATGCCCTCAGGGATCCATGGCCCCAGGACAGTAGGGTGAGGGTCTTTCTAAACATCTCTGGACAAATGCTCTTGACACCAGGAATAGCATTATCTGATCTTGTATGCATTTCCCAGCAATGCAACCAGACCAGCCAGGTCTGGTGGAAAAGTCTTAGTTAGGGCATGTGGAGTATGTCCATCTGGTGTACTGGGGAAGGAACAGCCCAGGAGAAGGCTTCAAGGGTAACCCATTGTGTGCATGGTACAAATCACAGCCCACAGCTGACTCTGCTGGCACCTCTAGAGTGCACAACAATCTAATACCAGTACTAATTACTTAGAAGATATTCAGTAAAATTACATTTGTTTTCACAATACTATTATCACAAACTACATATCCCTTTCCAATCCTTGTCATCCTATTTCAATAGTAGCTGCTGAATATTCTTTCCTTATGCTCCTTAGGACTGCAACAACAGGCTAGTTAAAATCTGCCAACCTATAATACTAAAGCTCCTCCTCAAATTATGCATTTTCATATCAGGTAGTTTGTTACCTGCCAAAGCATTCATAGCTTAAAGGGAGTAAATTGCTCATCACGTGTGGGAGCTCCATGTTTTGGTAAAATGCTTTTCATTCTTCAGGTGTGCCTAGGAGGGAAAGGAATATGAACACAACAAAGCAAAGAAAACCAGGAAAATATCTGATTTTATATAAAAGAACTAAAAGTATTTTATTATTTTTCTCTCAAACAAGAGGAAATGTTATTCTAAAATACATATAAGGAATGAGATTAAAAAAAAATAATTGCAGCAGGAAGGAAAGAAGGAAAGATCTGATGAGCATGGTATCACCCCAAAAACAAATCAAATATTTCAGGTTGGATCTGTCTCACTCAGCATATATTTTAACAAATGGATTGCAGTGTAGAAAGGACAGTGAAATTCATCCCAGGAGTCTGAGCTATAGCTTTCATTCTAGGACATTAATGGAAAATTTTTAACCTGGCTGAGTTTACTGAAACAAAAACATCTCAAGGTCACACTTCTTAGAATAAGATATGTTCAATAAAATCACTGAACAGGGCACATATGTTCCATGCAGATATACTTACAGATGTCACTCATATATGTTCTTACTTTTTGAAACCTGAGGTGTAATGGGAGTATATTTATGTTAAAAGGCATTTTAAAAAAATCAAGAAATCAATTTCTGGTAAGAAGCCTTCATATGAGGAAATGTTTTTTCCATCTCTTTGGGTTCCTTTTTTTCCCCCCCCCGTATTTTTTTTCTGGCTCACAGACATTGTGGCAAAGTACAGCAGGGGCTTTGTAACAGTTTATTGATGAGGAGTGGCCAAGGGCATCTGTGGTCCAGAAAACCCACTACCAACGCAAAACAAAACCCTCAACCTCAAAACCATGAAGTGAATTTTAAAAAGACCACAAAAAGCTCCAGCTCTCTCCTCCTGGCATCTCCCATGGGAATTCCTTGAAAAGCAGCTAATTTTTTTTCTGTTGGGATTTCCTATATCAGCAAGAAACCAGTCGATCCTCTGGAGCCTGGAAGTATTCATCCTGCTCCTTACATAAAAGATACCATGACCAGAGGAAGAAAAATTGCTTAAGTGTTATACCTAGGGCACTGTACTTCTTCAAAAGAAGCAGAGTAAAATTTTTCAGATGTAAAGATGAGGTCTCTCAGATGTGAAAAGGTCTCTCAGATCTTTGCTGATCCATGAAAATTCCAAGGCAGATTTCACAGACATTGTGAAATTGGGAAGTCCTGACACAGAGAACCAGTTCTAAGATTTAACCCTCGAAGTTATGTTTTTATCCAAAAGAAATCTTCACTGTCTGAAAAATGTTTGACATAAGGAGACAGTTTCTTTGATTTGCTGATTAAAAAAAAATTAACTGAAACAGTCAGTTAAACTGATGAAAATTAATAAAAGTCAAAATGTCAGTCTGAACTCTGGCTACAACAGCTTAAAAGGCACTGGTATCACAGTTTTATTAGACTTTAATTTATACTTCATCAGAAATATAAAATGACTGAAAATTAATGTGTTCACATTACCTTTAGTGCTGTCAATTCACATATATCAAACTATTTATTAAAAGCTATCAATGCACCTATTTAACAGAGTAAATCCTGTGTACTGCAAAATGTGAAGTGTGATGGCTCATTTCACTTCAGGTTTCACTTCAGACTTCAGGCACGTGATTTATTACCCTGTTATTGCAAGTTTAGGCTTTTAAATCAAGTAATGCAAAATCTTGTGTATTTTGTGCAGCTCTGGTGAACTGCAAACCTGAAAATGTGTAACATTTTCGTTATGGCTTATACATTCTGACTGTCTTAATTTCAACATGCCTTTCTAAATGCACATACACACGTTTACACAGAACTAAACTCTGCATATGGTACATCCTGCTTTCTGTGGCTGAGGTGGAGAAAACACTTTAAACTCAAGAAAGTCGTTTTGCACAGGAAGTTTTTCAGCTGTCTCTCCATTAGGGCCTTAAGAATGAGGTCATAAGTAGAACAACTGCTTAATATTATTGCGAAAATAAGAAGTGCAACAGACAATAAGAATTTCAGCACAAATATTAGGGCTTGGTGCTGTTTTGAGTTTTTCCTTTTTTAAGAACTTGATAATAAATGAGCAAATTCTAAGCATCATAATTGACACAACAGACAGCAGGGTTTTAATTAAGCAATCCATATATCTGACTTTCTTCTAAAAATTGTGTCTGTCTTGGTTCCTTTCCCATATATGTGCTAATTATAATCTTGAAAGTAGCTTTAAGTAGCTACAAAGTTGTGTCAATTTGTTCACTACTTAAAATAACAAAAGAGCTTCACCTCCAAAGAGAAAGTCTGTGCAAAAGAAAATTCAGCAATGCAGAAGAAGGAAATTCCAAGTATATGTAAAATCCTCTGAAAAATAATTTCATTAAAGGGGGCAGAAATGTAACTGAAAGCAGCCTGACTGGGATATTCAGAACATCTACTAGAGCACCAGCTGCAGTCGGGTTAGATGCCTTACACTGATTAATTCTATTAGAAGGAGGTATCTTAGCTAAGCAATTAATTATTAGGTAGGTTTCCGAACATGGTTACAGAGGAATATACACAATGTTCCACCAAAGAGCATCATCAGGCATATAAGTCCCCGCCCTGCCCATGGAAAGTCAAAGGAAGGGAATAAATGGTATTAAGAAGGTATTTGCAGCAGAACAAAGACAAGGACCTGTGAAACACTAACCCCCCAAAATGTTCAAGAGGAACACCTTTATTGCCTTGGACTGAGCCAATGAAGAAATAGTAAACAGTTGCTACGAATGTGTTAATCTGCTGACTAAGACTGCGATTTAGAATAGCTGGTTTGCGCTGGTGACATTGTTCCTTTATTGGCCTTTCCCCACACACCCTCCATACACTGCGAGGAACAACTTGTTGAAAATAAGAACTGTTGCCCTCATCTGTCTTTACACAAACCGATGAAGATCTAAGGACAAAAAGTGTCAACTGGCATCATACTGGGACATTAAAATATAACTACTGTAATTTTCCCAAGTTTCTGCCGAGGACAATCAGCCCTGCTCCCGTTTTAAGTGTCTTGAGAAAGCTCTCTTTCAGCAGGGAAACCACTGAGTAACAGAAGGTCAGCAAAACAGCTCCAATACTTCCCTCTGCTGCAAGTTTTCACCTTGTCCCTGCTGTTGTAACAGTGCCCTGGAGAAAGTGGCACTCAGAAATCAGCAAAGAAGAGGCTTGGAAGAGGCAGCCTGGACCAGTGCCTGCTCTACACAGCTGGTGCAGCCTAGACCAGCTCAGCTGGGCAACAAACTCCAGGGCTGGGGTCATTGTATTGCAAAGGAGTCATTGTAGTGAAATCAATTGGGACGTTTTAAAATACCCCTACATGACAATTCCAGTGTCAGGACAGAGCAAGTAAAAGAAGGCTGTTGCTTGTAGCAGGTTAAACTCCTGAGGGTGGAGATAATCTCACAGCAGGAAGGGAGGAAAGTGCTGTGCCTGCCTGGGCCAAGATGCTTTCACACTCCCCATTGCCACCTTTAGGCTAGAGCAGGCCATTATCAGAATCATTGTCATTATTATCCTAAAATCTGCTGCCTGACATTCAGGCATCTATCAGGAAAAGACCCAAGGCCCTATTAGTGCAGGCAATAATCCCCCAGAAGGAGGGGAGGAAACTCATTCCTAGAGAAATTAACGTGTCTACTGGCCACATTCCTATCAGCTTTGTTAATTCTGAAGTGACATTCATTGGTAAATCTGATTTTACCATGCTCTCCCATCAATCTGCAGGACAAGTGTCCTAACAGAGGATTTTTTTATTGTCACACACCATAATTTGCCTCACAGACACAATGATCTACTGGCCCTGAGAGAAACTGGACATCGAGCCTCTGTATCTATATGAAAACCATGTACCCACTGCCATCCATGTGTCCTGACTATGTCTGTGATATCTGCCTTCCTGTTCTCAAGCTGCAGTTCAGGGAGTCAGCATTTTCCTATATTTATCGATTGTGAAAGAATGCCACTCCCTCTCCAAGTGATGCTTCCAAAGCACATGATGTTTAAATATTAGAAAAATCCTATACCTGGAGATGCTTCCATTGCAAATGCACACTAAAGATCTGAAAACAGTCTCCAACAAAACCTGGTGTTTTCCTGATACAAAAGAAAGTGTTAGAAAAATCGTGAGTTTTCATCCCACACCTCAGCAAGTCAAGTCCCGCTGAGATTCTAATTCCTCAAGCTGATTCAGAAATGTTTTGCCCTGTTTTAGATGGCTGGTCACAAAAGACAATATCTAACAGATTCTCATTTGCAATTCTAAGTTAATTGAATATTTTACCACCAACTGCATAAAATACAAAATGAATTAACAAATAGACTGCACACACATGCTATTTCTTTTGGGAAATTAAATATTTGATTGTGATAGAATCCTTAAAGATCTAGGTATAAAAAACCCAATAAACTTCTTGATGTACTTCCATCTAAGTGAGTGGAAACAGGTAAAAGCCTGCAATAGTCTTTTAGCTGTTTGGGGGGGTGGGGGGGAAGGAACCTCTTCATTTCTTGCAGATTTATGTAAGATATCCAAACTCACGAAACTGTCTGTGAAAAATACAGTTTTTAAGGTGATGAATACTACTAAAAGACCTCCTTACTACTCTGAAGGTAGTTAACTGAACTGACTGCTTCTAGCATTGACACCTTTGAATGTCATGTTTATCAAGGGCAAGATGGGTTGAATTTGTAAAATATTTGTCCTTCTTCTGGGGCCAGACATTGACCCACTAAAGCGTGTAATTGCTTAACTTTCTTCTACTCCATACCCTGCAAGTGATGACAAGCAGTGAAGAGAAAAGAGAGCCTAATGCCGAAGGAAAGTAAGTTTGTCTGCTGGCAGGTGGGGAGGTGGGCAGGGGGCCGCTGCATGCCTCCCTCCCCATGGGAATAGTTGTAACTATTATATAATAGTTATTAGGGTTAAAAGCTCTTCCTCACAGCCCTCCAGGGACTGCTGCGTGTACAGCAACACATGGTGCCGCTGAGCCCCGCTGGCTGGGGAAGGGGTCTGCCCAAAAGCAAGAAGAAATGGGCAAGTGGCCATGTGGGACTGTACATGCAGAAGGGTTGAGCAGAGACAGAGCTGCTGGCCTCTTCTCATCAACGCCCTGCTGAGCCCACCACAGCGCCCGGGCTCTCATGGGCCCCTAGCCACATAACCGAGCTGCAGCCAAGGCACCTCCGATTACACTACGGCAGGTTAAACTTCTGGAGAGTTTCTAATGACTGCAAAAATTCCCCTTTGGCCTTGGGTGCTATAACTATTTATGAGGTTGACCTTTAATTACTCTCTCATGTAGAAATCTTTGATAATATGTCTTTGAAAGCTTGACAAATACGGACCTACACAGACCAGATCAATACCAATATAGTAACATAGTAGAGCAGCTTCCACAAAAGCAGATGCTAAAAGGTATTACCAGCAAAGCTGCTGCAAAGGACTTAGCACTTCAGCTGGGCACTCTCATCTCTTTCCTGTTACAGAAGGGTTTAGAGAGTGTAAAAAACAAATATGCAAGGGGTGCCAAATATTAACGTGACATAAAGACTGGAAAGGGTATGAAGCATTATCCACCGGGCCCAAGGGAGCTACAGCTGTCAGCAGCAGTAGGACAAGAGTGACTGCCATCTGCCATTGCTGTAAAGTTTTCTGCTCATCCACATTTCAGGGCTGGAAAAAAATTGATGGTGTTGAGTATGTAGTTTGAATGTCACAGAACTTCTGGAAAAGCAGCTCCCTAGAAAATTCACTATCTTTTGCAACATGAATGCCATCCAAAGTAGTAATGAAACTGAAAGTGGGTAGTTACTCAGTTTACTTAATATTCAGTACTGCTGGACTTTTCAAGTTTTAACAGACATTATACACATGCATGAGCACATGCATGTATACATACACACAAATGAAATAAAAAAGTCAGTAATGATCTGTTAAGAATGGTGAATACACCTGGAAAGTGCCTACATGGTGTAGAGTAGGGGGTTATTAACACAACCATACAGTTATATAAAACAGAATCTCATAACCCAGAATATTAATTTTTATTTTAACCCACCTGGTGTAACTAATTATTATAATACAAGTTTAATGCTTCTTGTCATAATTACTATGGAAATAGGTGGGGGCTCTCCTACAACAATGACTAAAAAGACAGAATATGCATCCTCTGTAACCATCACAATACATTATAGGGAACTTGCCATTGTTCTAACCTAATGAAAGTTTGTTGCTGGGAGAATGATTCCCAAAGACATAGATTGAAGAAAATGCAAAGATAAAATTTTAAAGGTTTTATAACAGTTATTATTTCCTCATCACTGCTAGAAAAATAATTGGTCCATCTACCAGACAGATACAGTTAAAGAAAAGCATCACAGACCAAAAAGCTGCAAATTTTCCAGAAGGTTTTAAATGCTAAGAACGACTTTAGTTTTCCTTCTCTTCTGAATTTCTGCAAAATTAAATTGTTTTCTCTTATTCAGAAGAACAACTGTTCTCCTTTAGCTCTCCCACAGAACTTTTTTTGATCATAACAACATCCTGGCTAAAACAGCTCCCAGGAGACAAAATCGATGAAAGCCATAAAGGAAGAATGTTTTTGTCATGCCAGGCCCTACTGCTCATGTCTTACATTTACAAAACCTTCAGTAACTAAATTGGGATAGACAGACCATCTGAATAGATCTGGCTAGTTGCTCCAACTAGTTTTAAAAAATCCAATATATAGAAACGAAATATGTTAACACTGTGATAGCAGTGTTACATCAGCATAGAAACAGAAAAGGAATTTACAAGCCCTAAATTCAGGGACCTTCCCCACGAGGAGGTAAGATCAGACTGATTTTCTCTGAGGTTGTTTCCCTGCCTGCAGATCTGGCATTTGAGCTCTCTCTTCGATGGAAAGAAACTCAAAAAACCAGTCTATTTGAAGGGGTCTCTCTCCATCCCTTATTTCTCAAATCTCCAAAACAAGGCTGAGGACACCCTTGGGAAGGGGCCTGGAGGGGGGTGGGGGGATGAGTAAAGAACCCAGATGTTTGAGCAAATAATCTAATGTCTCTTATCTAGGATTTTTCCCTTTTGATGGTGTGTTTTTTCAAGCTGAATTTTGTTTTGTGTGTATCACAGTAACTGTATGTGTGATCTCTCCAGCTCTGAAACTAAAAAAAAAAGAAGTGTTGTAACAGGAGGCATGGGTTAAATAGAAGCCTACTCTGACAAATATATTAATATCTAATATCCATACAAGGTTTCATACTTGACTGGATGTTCTCCAAAGGTGAGAGACAAAAACTTGTTCTGACCAGTAAACTTCTGAATCAGCCTCGTTACAATGGGGCAGGGGCCTGTTTGGGCCCTGCAGCCCTCAGAGCCATGGTGTGAAACCTTCTTTTGCTGCCAGCTTAAGAAGCTTTCAAGAAGGCAGCTCCAGACACACCAGAGAAGTAAAATTCTGCCCTCCAGGGGCCAGGCTGTCTCTCTTCCAGCACTGCACATGGCTCATGGAAGGGAAAGCCCCCAATGCCTCCAGCATCCTTCAGTGCTGCCATCTCCAGCACTTCTGCTCCTGCCTTGCCCATCCCCAGCAGCAGCAGGAGCAGGATGCTGCCAGTGTATGCTCCCACTCACTGCTCACTGATGGGTACATCAGTGGGAAACAGCCATACATCAAGCTCTGGGAGGAGGCTCAAGAAAAAGAGCAGATTCCCCTTGGGTTGTTTCATGGGGGTTTTCACATCCCTGACAAAAAAAAAAAAAAAAAATTGAAAACCAAATCCACTTTTCATTAGAGGAGTCTATTGGTGAAACTGATACTACAGAAATATACATTCCTGTGTGCTGCCTTCCTGCTCCATAATGGCTCTTGCATTAGGGACTGGGGGCAGGGGGGTTGCTGTTGTCCATTTACTTTAGTAAAGATTGCTATTGAATGAAACCTTTAATGGGGTGTTTATGCTCCCGCTCAGCTAAGAGCTCCTAGCTTGTGGCAGAGTAGTCTTTCCCTCCACCTTGACAGCTACCAGGGAATCAATTCAGGTAATCCCTCAGGTGGTGCTGCTGTGGGCCTGCCCTGCCACTGCACTGGGGTCACTTGTGGGAAAGCAAAACTGCCCTGGGGAGTGACTTTTCACAACACCCCCACCACCACTGCACTGACCCACCGCAGCACCTGAGGGAATGCCGCTGTCCCCACTTCGATTTAGCTAGAGGATGGACTTAGCCTTACACTCCAGGAAGCGTAGGCCTCACAGTCTGATTTCACTTCAGGGATTATCTGTGAATTGCACTTTTTGGCCAATATAATCCAAGTAATCATCCCTTTCTCCTGCCTTCATTCCCAGTGGATGTCTTCACTGCTCCTGCATTTCTGTTCATGACTAAGGTATCTCCTACTGGCTCTGCTCAAGTCCCTGCAGTCCAAGCGGGAGGACCGCATTTTCTGACTGCTGCTTTGCAGGCTGATAAGGCTGCAGTTTGCAGGACCGTGTGGCATTCTCACACTAAGGCATTCAGAAGTGCTCTCTACACTACTAAATTGCTGGGCCAGCCAGAGGTTAGTCCTGTGAGCCCAAGTCTGGTTTACCAGTGCTGCAGTGGGGATAAGCTGGGGTTTCAGGACAGCCCCTAAGCAAGGCTGCTGCAGAGTGGCTGGCTGGGGATGGAGAAGGAATAGAGTCACTCAAGTCCTGCTGCAGGAGAGGCAGAGGTGCTGTTACTCCTCTAGTAGCCCCAGTGGTCAACACCCAGCCCCAGGAACCTTCGAGGGGACTGGGTTTTCAGAAAAGTCGTTCACTGGTTGAGATGAAGCCTCTTAAAGGTTCATAAAACATAAAAATGCAGACTGAAAGTCTGGGCATATTTTACTTAAGGTTGAAAAAGAGCAAAAGAGGAGAGCAAAGACAAAGCCTCACACCACTCATGTGCCCAAAGCCCTGCACTAAGTGTGTTAAGGAGAGACAGAAGGGAGAGTGTGCAAGGGCATGTGTATCAGGGGAGAAAGGGAAACGAAAGTGCTGGTGACTGTGTCTGTAGGGTTGAAACAAACACCTGCACTTGCTGTGAAGGCCTGTAGGAGACTGGGGACCCAAGGAATGGCTTTCTTAAGAAGGGGACAGCCAGTCAGGTCTCCTCTGGTGGTGTATGATCTGTCATGTTTAATGGACAGTTTGGCACTGACCTATATTTGTTTATGGCATTATCTTCAATTCACTAAGCTCCTTGCTGCTTTTCACCTTCCTTCACTGGTTAACCACCTCCCTGTTCTCCAGAGTGAGCAGCAGAGCAGGGACTGGGACAGCAGGGGCTGGGGACCAGGTGTTTGAAAAACAGGGATATGCAAGAGATGCTAGAGGCAGCAGATGTCTGTGGCGAGGCCTTTTGTTTTCTCTCACTTGCAAGCCTGAGCTCTGGGACCACCTTTTTTTTTGTCTCCCCTTTGTCATTTATCCAGGAGGAGCAATTCAGGAGTTAGCCTCACAGTCTCTCTCCCTGCACCCCTCTGCTCCAACAAAACAGTTGATTGCCCTCATACTCTGGTTTCTATTTAGATCACTTTCTATTAACATTTAAAAAGCTCTGACAGAGTTAATCCAGAACACTTAAAATCAGCTAGTGTCTTACAGGACTGATTAGTCCCAGGAACTTGTCTTGCTGCTCCCCTCGGCAGGACCATTTTTAATCCAAGTTAAGAGAAGATGAGCCAGGGTGAACACACATTCTTTGCCTTAATGAATGCAGTGACAATGTGACCCCAGAAAGGAACATCACCTCAAAGCCAGTTTAAGCCAAACTGAATGAGAAACATTGGTACCTATTGCACATAGGGTATTACTGTAGTTACTATCATGGAAAAGTCACTTCAGTCCTATATTTGAAGATGCCAAGAAATGGAAGAGATGGATTTTGTACAGCGAAAGCCACAGCCTAGCCCCCAGAGAACTGCAGGGATGTCCTTTCTGCTGCCTCAACTCAGAAACAGCTGCAGGAGTATGGAGCATCACAGTGCCTGCTCAGCCTGGGCTGCTCAGCACAAGGACTGAGCCTTTCCACATGTCACAAATATTTTCTTTTCTGCTGAATTTATAGTGCAGCCTCCTTCTTGCACGTGTCCTGTGCCATTCTGTAGCAGTCATTCTGGGAACATGCCAGATAAGAGTGGAGCATGCACACAAGCTCCCTCTGTCTGCCCCCTTCTTAGCTGTGCATATAAATACCCAAAACCCCACTGCTGGCTGAGCTGGCTGGAGTTGCACATTCACTCAGCTGCTGAGAGCACAGCCACAAAAGGTGCAAGTAAATGTGCAAATCTTGGGGGAGGAAAACCTCAGCTCACTGGACATACAGGATACAGGTCACTACAGGAGAAATTTCCTAATTTCTCCTAACACCTATCTGGCAAGAACAGCAATCTGTTTGCTCTGACAATTAGTGCATTTTCATTTCAGGAAACTAAAAACCTAAAATCTTGGTCTGGCAGGTGGCTCAGCTTGACCTCCCTTCCTGATCAATTTCTCCCCACCCTGCTGTGAAGCGTGCAGAGCCAAGTGCCATCCTCACTGTCTCCAGCCCCAGCACAGCTGGGACTCACTATTCATAAGGGGTGGATGACTCTATAGGGTCTATATGCTACAAGGTAGTTTAATTCTTTTTAGTGCTCAATCTGGACCCATCATCTTACTTGCAAGTGGGAGTGAACTCAGTCCAGAACTGAATGGCCTCAGCTTTCATGAACTGTTGGGGTGTTTAAGATCAAATCCATCAAGACACTGGATACCTTTGACTTCTAGTGCAATTGGCTACTACTCACTGGGACAAGGGCTAGAATTCCCAATATGCAACAGTTTGAGTGTAATAGCTTACATATGACACAGAAAACACCCTTGATGCATTTGCTGGTACCTCAAATACACAACTCTATGCATCTGGCAGAAAACAAGCCACAGCCCATTAGCATGCACTGTAGCCTCCAAAAATTTATTTTCATTATTTGCATGAATGTAAGTATAACAATATTAATAACAGGAAAGATGGGTGCTAATGTCTTTACAAACAACTCGATGGGTGAGGGTCTTTAGGGCAACCTCAAGCTGCAATGTCACACGCTGTCATGTGTTACAGAACCCAGCCAGTTTGACTACAGCTTAAACTCTTGAACTTCATGGTAATAGAAAAACGGGCCTGGGAAAAGGCTGTTGCAGAACCTAGATAGTTTTAGCTTCTGAACTTTGGGAGAAAATGACATGTTCAAGGCAGTTTGGGAAGGCTGTACCTCAGCCAGCGGAGAAGGGAAGAGGGCGACATGCGGCTGGGAGTTTAGGATAAAAGGAGGTTGAGTCCTCAGAAACCCCAGTAGACTCTCCCTCCCTTTATTCAAATAAAGTTCTAGCACTCCTCTGTCTCCTTTATGGACATTGGCTTTTCATAGCATGGTTTTCTGCACAATAATTAGCATCAAAATTTACATGTATGGTTTTAATGTACAAGACAGCCAGTACCTTCAGTCACAAGTACAAGTATAACCCTTCACATACTCCTTTACAGGCAACAAGTCAAATATTATAGAAAGGTGCAAATAATTTAGCACAAGACATTTGAGGTTTCTTTAAGAAAAAGAAAATGCACATAAGAGCTCTACAGAGACACCATTTAAATATAAAACCTTCATTCAGAGCAAAAAAAGACCTGTATGGGAAGCTAACCAGGCATTTCACAGTACTTCAAAGCCATTCCTAGTCATAATATCTTCTTCATTAGTAGGTAGTTTATTTCACCAAATCCTGATTTTTTTTTTTTAAGGGACCGAACTAACAAAGGCTTCACACATATAATTCTTGTTTCTGTTGGCCAGGATTTTGTATGCTTGTATCTATCCTCCTAACATCAGGCAGCTGGAAGAAAAGTACTGTGATCATTTTCTGCTCAGAAGTGAATTTTATCTATTTAGGGGTCAGGGATTCAGCCCTCAATATGTAAAAAAATTAGCCTGCTGTATTTTAGTAATATTTGGTATTAAAATAAGAAGAAAAAAAATAACCAGAGCATGACTTTCATTCTACCCTAGACCCTACATGCTTAAAAAAACATACAATACAAATAGACTTGCTTATTTCAGATACTGCCTAGTGCTGGGACTCATTTTCTTTACCAGTAACTCAATTAATCTCTAAAAAATATTTCTACCATGAAAACAATGAGAACTGAGCAACTTAAGATACAAACAAACTTATAAAAAATAGTGCAAATCAATATATTTAAGGATACAGTATAATTAAATGTACAAGCAATTTTTTTTTCTATTTCTATGTTGCATTTAAAGATACTGTTAAAAGTCGGCACAAAATAAAAACTTCCTTTTTTATGTGCAAAATTCTTGTTATTTGTGGCTGATCTAGGATACTTCAAAGATAATTTTATCATCCCAGTAATATTGAACTACCTGTGTTTATCAACTAGCTCAAGAAAGGAGCTAGTTCCATTATTCCTCCTGGATGCACCACACAGTCCCCACTGACACACTGACTCCTCTCATAGTCGTGGTGGTCATTTAGTGCTAATAAAAACTTCTATACCAATTACAGCACTCCCTATCCTCAGCAGTCCTTCAGCACAGGCTTTTTGTTAAGCCCCCTAGTAAAGAATTCACATTGATATGGAATGCCACCTTCTTAAGAATGCTTAACAATTTTGAAAGTACATAAACCTGTACAAATCACTCCTGCTTTGCTTGTATGGTCAGTGAGACATGGAGAATGAATGACACCTTCCAGTCCTCCCATGGAAGCAAAGCCTTTCCTGCAGACTGTGGAAGGAATTTCTTGTGCAGAGTTTTAGGCACTGAGGAGTCCTAATATCACTTATTTGATACTTAAAATCTTATCTTTTGAGCAGAGGAAAGGAGTGCCACTGTAACAGTCATCCAACACAAATACAGGAGGAAGCAGAGGAGCCCACTCTTCATATTAGGGTTTACTGCAAAGATTCACCTGGCCAGGACCAGACAGGTTCAGGGAAATTCAGAAAGGAGAGCCCACTTCTGGGATTGTGCTTGCTCCTGGTCTGTTCTGAGTCCACAATGAAACACCTCTGAGGCCACTTAACTGCTTGTTATCCACTCAATGGCTCACTGATACTTAGGAATCACAGTGTTTGGTCCTCCAAACACTTGAGAAGACAAAACAAACCTCCACTATCTCTGCTAGCTGGGATATCAGGCCTGCATATATCTTACCACACCCCACTTTTCTCCCTCTGGGCTGACCAGCATACAGCACCCTCTGGAAGAGTTGCTCTCACAGTCCTCAAGTCTGGGCCCTGGAGCTCTCAGTCTCCCAGCAGCTGAATGACTTAAAATAGCTCTCTGTTGGTCCAGCCGTCAGTATCTCTGAGGAAGTTCACATTTAAATAGAACATCACTAAAAGACATGTTAAGGGTAAGTAGACCATATTACCTGTGGTCACATGTCCAAACAACATGAACAAGTTAAATCAGCTCTGAGAAATGCACCTGATAAAAACACCCCTCACACAAGCTTACAGGCTTGTATACAGGCTGCACCAAGCAGTCCACAGGCATTAGAGGTGGAGAAACACGCCTCACAGTGATACCTGTGCACAAAGGGGTTTTGGGAGGTAGAACTCCCTCCTCCCTTTGGAGATTAGGATATGGGAGGAGAGGGAGAGTGGCATCAGGGTGTACCCTGTTCCTGTGCTCAGTCATGTGCCCTGGGAGCAGAGACCAGACCTGCTCCAAGAACCACTGCAGGTGTCGCCTGCTGCGCTGCGCACACGCACAAGCAAATCATATAGACCGACAGACACACGGGCTGGTCCAGGACACGTCCACAGGGTTCCTGACTAATGAGCAGCATGAATCTTCACGTGGAAGTTGTACTCCTCCTGCTCGGGGAAGTGCTGGCCGCACACGGAGCACGTGCAGCCCTTGTCCTTGCTGTGCGTGCGCCGCACGTGGCTGTCGTGGGCTGCGTGCGAGGCGAAGGCTTTGCCGCAGTGCTTGCACTTGAAGGGCTTCTCCCCCGAGTGCTGGCGGATGTGAGTGCGCAGGATGCTGGATGCTGTGAACGCCTGAAAGGGCAGGGATCATGGGAAAGGAGATGGAGTCTCAAGTAATTTGCTTTCACATGTGCAATCCCCACCTTCAGCTAACCCAGACCCCATCAGAACCACGTTACCTTGAAAATTAAGTCCTGAAATAGCTCACATCCTCAGTTAAGTGGAAAAAATAATGAAAACCCCCAGCAATGAGGAATCAGAAGGCAACAGCTACTGCTATACAGATGTGGCCAAGTCCATGGAGATAGATGAAGCTCAGAGAAAGATTCCTGACCAAAGACACCCGTAAATATCTTCTATGTGTCAGAGGGAAGAAGTCAATACTGTCCTAATTAGCTTTGCAGCTCCTTTATGTTTTGGAAACATAATGCAAGGCTTTCCTTCCAGATTTTGTTTTTAAAGTTAAAATCCTTTGACTATCTTGGGATTCAGCTGCTAAAATTCATTCATGCAGTCCACCATACCTCATTTACAAGTTCATTTTCTCTGCTGCATCATACACTTCTGTTTCTGCAGGCAGAGTTTCCAGGCTGTTCCCCCACCACTAACACGTTTGAGAACCAGTCATAAAGACTTCTCCATCTGGGGATAAAACTCCCTCATTAAAATTTAAACAGGAATGCTGTAAAGTTGCCCATGTTTTCCCCATTTTTTCTCCTCCAAAGAGAGACAATTTCAAGCCCTTCACTATTTGCAGACCACACAAAATAAATACTCTCTAGTAAGTCTTCACAGCAAACAGCAATACATCTTAGATACCCTTTCACTAGGAATCTTAAGAGTGCAAAAAGATCATAGACATACATGAGTCCTTGGAGGTGCATATCAAGGACAAAAATATGTTTTGGAGAGAGAATGGTGATGTTGACCCAGCACTGTTCCTTTAATCTCACAATGTTCCTGAAATAAGTGACCACTGATTTACAGCAAAGGAGCTGGAAAAGTAAAGCCACTGTTAAAGGTAGAAGAGGAAAAGGAGAATCATAATTGCATAGGAGGAGATGGTAAGGATTCATTAAAACAGATCCTAGTTGTCCAGCCTCAGAAATTATGGCTATGTCCTAGGATAGCTACATCCTGCAGCCTGAGGACTAACAGTTTCATCTGATCCAATCTGCAACAGTCCAATCAGAACTGGCTGGGGACTGGTCAAGTGTCCCTAGAAATGTCTTTACAGAACAACCTACAAAGCTCTGCCACCTCCTTTTGTGATCAGAAGACTAAGGATGATACTTCATCCTAATCTCTGTGTACAAGTATGTTCAGGATCATGGGGAGACAAAGAAATATAATTGCCAAAAAGAGTTTCCTCCAAGATTCTTTACAGCAGGACTCTTCAGCTTTGTGTTAGTCCAGCCAGTCATAAACAAAACTTCTCAACAAAATCAGGAGCAGGTTACCACTGCTGATGGGGCTTCTGCATTGCAGGGACACTCCATGGCACCTGGAGCCCTACCAGTATTCATCCTCCAGCACCTGTGCATCCACATGCTGTCTGCTGAGAAAGCTGTCAGCACTTTCACAGGGAGAGCTCACCTGAATCATCCCTGCTGTGATGGGCAGTAACAGCAGAGCACATCTTTGATCAGGGCTGTATGGTTCTCTTTGTGTTCTTTTTTAAGTTAAACCTCCATGCCCATCTGCCCATCAACAGCCCTGATATTTCAAGGGAAGCATGCACAAATTACTGCTGTGCAGGTTCAGTTTATAGACCAAATCTGTTTATTGCAGTCCAGAAGCAGTGTAAATTACACCAAAAATTACGTATCTGATGAACAAGTGGGGTACTGGATCTAGCTGCATGCTTTGGGTAGTATTTGAAATGCTCTCAAGCTTCCCTAGACCTCATTTCTGCAGCAGATCACTGAGCTGGGACAAACCACAAATTCCATGTCAGATGGAGACCAGACCCTGTTTCTTCAGTCTCATCCAGCTGTGTCACCTTACCTCACAGTTGCCCACAATATACAAGCATCTATCTGGTTACCAGTTGAATACAAAATTTTCTTGAAAGAAAACAGAGAGGAAACAAAGCCCAGCAGAGGGAGGGAAGGGGCAGGGCTTTGCCTTACCTTGTTGCAGTAGACACATTTGTAGGGGCGCTCCCCAGAGTGAACCCTCATGTGTTTGTTCAGGCTGGAGGACTGAGAAAAGCTCTTCCCACACACAGAGCACTGTGGGGGAAAAAAAGGAATAAAGGTAAAAGGAAGCATGTAGCTGCATAGTTAAAAGGAAAAATTAAGTATGTGGATGATTTCTTACATATAACCTAGATGTACACGTGTATTTATGTATTCATGCGTAAACAAAATAGTAATTT
>NC_031769.1:118282914-118481244 GCF_001522545.3 Parus major
AAAAATATATTTAATAATATATATATTTATAATAAGTGATAATTTTTGCCTTTAAAGATAAACAATTTAAAGACTAAAATAATCTTACCTTCCCAAGGGAAGTTAAGGGAAATTATAAAAGTAATTAAATGGTATTTAATACCTCATATTTAATGAGGTATTAAATATAATTAAATATAATAACTTCATTTTTAATCTGTTAGTAATTCCATGCAGATATTTTGACATCATAGTAGTGCCATTTTAGTTACAAAATATTTTTTCTGAAAAAAATACCCATTGTAGGATGATTCATAAAAGAGGTACTTGGAGAATTTTGAGGACTGATTTAACTGTGCCATTTCAAACACTAGAACTTGCCCCTTCCAAGCTTTTAGGAAAAGTCTGATTCTCCATTTCCAGTGCTGCTAGAGAAAACTGGTGCTAAAAGTAAGGTTTTTGGTGGAGATGAGTAAAGCATCTCAAAGATTTGCTTTCATCGATTGAACATCTGCTTCACACCAAATGGAAAACTTTTAAGCCCTGTTTGGTCCAACAGACACGGATAAAGCTGTGGTTGGTTCTCAGAGCGAAGGGTGGGGTGTTGGAAACAAGACATGAGACATCTCTCTCCTCATCCTGGACAAAGTCCAGCACCTTTAAACACAAGTTAACCCCACACTGTGTAAGAAAAGGAACAGCATTCATACGCTAACATACAAAATGCACAGGAGAAATTTTGTTTCTTTTTTAACTCTCCCTGAGACGGTAGGGTTTATTTTCCCAACCTAAATCCATTAAATTTCTTTAAGCAAGCTTTGCTGCACATGACAAGCTCTTCCTGAGCAGTCCCACCAGAAAAGTGCCAGGGAAACTGGGGGAGGAGGAGGAACACTATCAGCATCTTATCTGGACCAAAAAAAAAGACTTTTTATTAAATATCCTCAGAAGAGCCAGTGACTGAGGAGAGACCCGGGAGCAGGCTCACCTTGTGAGGTCTGTGCTTTTCGTGAACGTGAAGAATATGGATCCTCAGCCTGTCTCTTTTTTCAAAGGACCGGTCACAAAGGTGACAAGGAAATTTGCGGTCCCCCTGGTCCACGCAGCGGGTGTACTTGAGGTGTTTGTCCCGGTAGTACTTGTAGGCAAAAACTTTGCCGCAGCGCTCACACTTGAAGCTCTCCCCGGCTTCTGTACAGCAGAAGGGAAAGTAGCACCTCTCCATTACACCACGGCAAAAGGGATTCGGATCAAACCTGCATCCTTGTCAGAGCTGGGACCCCTACGGGGGATTTTAAGTCTCTGAGAGGGTAAGGACTGTAAACGGATGCTGGCAGTATCATTAATAAAATACGCGCTGTGTCTCCCGAGCGTTCGCAGTGTTCCCCTTGCCTTTTTAAAGGAGGGGAACAAACTAGAGCCCACGATCTGCTAAAATTATTCAGTTTAGCTACCAACTTCAACAAAAACAGGATTTCATCCCTGTTTATCCATAAATAGCAAGAAAACATGTGAAAAAACAACTCAGAATCTCACATTAATACTTCTCCATATGTGGTACTATTCTGAGATATTTCTCATCAAGAATTATCCGCAAATTTCATCTACCTTCCCAAAAGGAAAAATGATTTTGCATACATTTTCTATAGTTTTCAAATAACTGTCAAACAAAATAACACATTTATTTGGATTTTTTTTTTTTTTGTATTTAAATTCATTTTTAACCACGGAATTTAGGAAAAACACAGAAAAATTTCAGACGTTTATATATCCTTTTCTGTCTTTAATAAAAAGTAACTTTAGCTTAAGCTTTAATATGAAATTAACAATTTAGTATCTGTCTGAATTAAGACACTTCAAGACAACAGGTACAAAATTTTCCATGCCAAATTTTCATGTCAATTTGCTTCTCTCCCTTTCTGCTGAACCCGGCCGACCCATTCTTTCCCGGCTCCAGCTCTTCCCTCATTGGCACAAATCTGTTTTCTCCACACATAAGTTTTGCTTGTAAGAACATCATACTTTTTGTACATTATAAGTAGAACTACCCTCCCCTCACCCTGGGGTAAGCGCATCTGACATTTCTTCTGCAAACAATATTAGCATTACGGGATCGGAACGACTTCAGCCTACCTCATTTACTGAGAGCGTTAATTACACGAAAGTCAGGTGTGCAATCAAGATGAAACAGGACTAAAAGTGGAATAACCCAGAAAAGCCCACCTCCTCCAAAAACGGGACCCTGAACGATAGCGCTGCGGGGCCGAGCTCAGCCCACGACCACCAGATGTTTGACACTGGTTACCAGACCAAAGAACACTTTAAACTCCCCGAGGAACCGCGGACAGGGAGCGGACTGCCGGCGGAAGAAAGGGGAGCCTCTTGCTCCGCGCTGCCGGCAGCCCCCGGTGCAAGCCCCGGACTCCCCGGTGCCGAGGGGAAGCTGCTGTTTCGGGGTGCTGGATGCCGCAGGAGGGGGCGGCCGGGGATCGGCTCCCCGGGAGCTCGGGCAGACCCGAGGGACCGGGGCTGCGGGGCCACCGCCACCGCGGCAAGACCGGTCACCTACCACAGCCTCGTCGCAAGGTCTGGGGAAACCTTTCAAATAAAACAGCTGGACAAAGGCGATGCCTGTGTTTCTTTACCTCACTTCGTGTGAATCTAATCCAGGCCACGCACAGGTCAGTGGGAATAAGGGGCAGTATCACCCTAGGGGTTGCTGGCAGGCTCACCTTCGGGGTGCTGCGAGGGTTTCTTCCCCTCTGCCATGCCCTTCAAGCTGATGGGGATGCCCAGAAATTGCACGTAGCAATCGCCGTACCACACCAGCAGCTCCTGCTTCGGGAAGATTTCCTTGCAGCTCTCGTAGAAGATTTGTCCCTGGCACTGGATAGCCGTCAAATTCTGCTCCTCGGGGAACCTGGCACAGTTCACCAGGGACATCCAATTGCCAGCGGCGCCCTTCCCGTCTATAAAGTGGCTCAGGCCACCGTATTCAAAGATCTGGAGAGCGGAGAAAAAAGGATCAGGTTTGACCGACCTTTCCGCACTCGTCCCGCTCTCACCAGTCCCACCACCCACACTGGGCCGAGCCCCTCTTCCAGGCTACGGTAGAGGGGACGCCGAAAGCCTCGCCCCGGCCCCGCACTGGGGGTGCGGGGGTGAGCCCGACAGTGCCTCCGCTACCTCCCACATCAGCGAGTTGTCGTCGTAAGTCTTGATCTCGCTCGTGTTGACCACTTTGCCTTGGAAAGGGCCGAAGCGGACTCCTTTCGGGATGGGGTCGGTACAGAAGACTCCGAGCTGAGACACGTCCCCGTAGGCCACCCGCAGCACCGAGAGCCCTGCGGGTGACAGGGGGCTGAGCGCGGCGCGGCGCGGGCGGGCGCAGCGCGGGCGGGCCGGGCCCTACCTTCGGGGAGCTGCAGCGAGTCCCGGTCGAGCAGCGGGGCGGCGGAGTCGGCAGCGCCTGCAGCAGAGGAACCCCTTCTTCAGCAGGGCACCGGCCCTGCCAGGAGCGGGCCCTACCTCCCCGACAACCGCCGCAGCCCGAAACACCCCCCGGATTTTTCCAGCTGTGGGCTCGTAGCGCAAGAAAGCCACAGGGAAAGAAAGTCCGACGTGCCCCCGGCGATGCCTCTTGAGCCTGGCAGCCTGCACCCCTTTTGGGAGTGTCCCCGAACCCTCCCGCACACCTGGCTGCAAGGAGCGACCTGCCGCCCAGTGAGTGTCACCCTGTGCCCCTCTCGCCGCCGTCGAATATCCCCTTACCAGAGCTGGAGGGGGACACCCGGAGCCCCGAGATGGCGTGGAGATTCCCGGCGGGCTGGCTGCTCCGGAGTGTCCCGTACAGCACCGCGTTGAGCTCCTCCTCGGTGAAGTGGTACCTGTAGCTCTGCCCCAGCGGCCCGTCTGTCCCCGGGCTGCGGGCAGCCCTGTGCGAGGGGCTCGGGTAGGGCGGCGAGAGCAACCCCGGGGCCCCCGTCCCGAGGGTCGGGTCCTCACTGGGAGGGAAAGAGGCCGGCAGCCTGGTGTAGACAGGCAAAGGAAGGCTAGGAAAAGGGTCGGTGGGCAGGGGGAGAGGCTGGCTCAGAAAAGCGGGAACCCTGCTGAAGGTGAAGGGAGGCAGAGACGGCGAGGGAGAAACCAGCCCGCCCAGGGGTTTCAGAGGCTGGAAGTAGTCGGGGGCCGTCTCCAAGTAATGGGCGGGAGGGAGGAAAGAGGGGTAGTAGGAGGCGAGGCCGGCGGGGCTTATCCCGAGCGAGTCTCCGCCGTCTCCGGGGACCGACTGGCTGGCCAGGGACAGAGCCATATCGGGAAGAGCCGGGCCGGGAAAGAGGAGAGGGACCTGCCGGGAAGCTGAGGGGCAGACACCTGGGTGCTGCCGGTGCAGGTCCCTCAGCGGGGCGGGGGCGGGACGGAGAGGCGGGAGGCGCCGCCCGCGGCTATATGGGCCCGGGGAGCGGGGCGGGGACGCCGGGCACGGGCGGCGGCCGCCCTGGGGGTCGCACAGCCCCGGGGAGGGCGGGCGGGGGTGCTGCCCCGACCCGCACGGCTACCCCGGGGCGGAGCCACTCCTGGAGCGGCCGGGCCGCCCCTCCCCACCTCGGGGTAGGGGAGGGAGGGGTGGCCAAGCCTCCCGACCCACCTTCCCTACCGCCGGCTCTGCCCTCCGCCTCTCCAAGCCCCGGCCCGGGGGCCTGGCCGCAGTCCCGGGGGCTCTGCCCCTCCCCAGGGCAGGAGGCCGGGGTGCTGGAGCGCTGCTCCCCACGGACGACCACCTGCTGCTGGATGTGAGGGCTCTGCGGGGCAGGACACATGGCTCCCACAGAGTGTCCTGGGGGGTTGCAGGGGTGTGGTTTGAATACGGAAAGGCAGAAAACACCGCTGAGACTCCAGTGACCTGGACACACAGGAGCAGCGCACTCTCAGTCACTGCAGGCTTCGAGGGCACAGCTGAAGTGCTTTTACTCTAGCCTGGGGCTTCCTGTTAGGTACTTAGCAGGGCTCCTGCTGGGGCTTTCATGGCTCCATGACCATGCTAACCTGCCTAGGATGGGACCAGAGGAAGATGCCTGGCCCCTGCCTCCTCCAGAGGTGCTGGGTGATCTCCCTGTCTAGGGTTTTATCCCGGGTTTTAACAGTGTTTCTCCTGCCTTCCTTCCAGGTGGCCAAATTAGAAGGAAAAAGGGGCTTGGAAGGGGCTGGAGGATCCTAGGGTTCACTTTGCAGTGTCATCACTGCTGGTGCAGGGTGATGGAGAAATTTCAGCCCAGGACAAAGCCCCATACAGCACGCGTTAGTTACTGCAGAGCTCCCACTTGAGTAGCTCATTCCAGCCTGGGTGGCACTGCACATTCAGGCATGGAGGGAAGGGACAAGATGGGCTCTGCTGCACTGTAGAGAGCTCGGGGACTTGCACCCATGGGTGTCTCTCAGAGAAAGGCAGCATAGGGCTTCCTGGGGCATAGCACAGCATGAGCCAAACAGCACACAGACACAGCTGGAGTGGGGAACACAGCCAGGCTTGGCTCCTGGAATTTTAAATGCCATTTCAGTGGTTATATTTGGTGTGCTTTAAAACTTAATTCACATAGCTCCATGTGATCCTGTGTAAAATATTGCTTCATCCCAAAGAAGAGATGTGTTAGGAAGCACTTGAAGCAGCTCCAGACAGAGAAACCTCCAGAGACACAGTCACTGCCTGCACTTGACCAGAGGTGAAGCCATTCATTCAATCCTGATTTCTTATCTGGCTTGAATGAAGTGCTCTGAAATAGAGAGTTTGAGAAATAATCACTGGCTGCCCAGGGTAATGAGGGTGTTTAGCCCTCATTCCTTCAGACACTGCAATTCCTACTTACCAAGCTTTCATTTGCAATCTCCCTTTATTTTTTCACTCAGGCCATAAACACTAAGATAGCAAACAGAAGCACACAACCCCACTGGAGTGAGACACAGAGCTGATCCAGTCTCCCTCAGCTGCCAAGATCCCTTCCACAGCCAGTCCAACACATCTCTGCCTGTTTTTGTATTTGAGCAGAAACACTTCTGTAGTCTGCATTAAATGTATTGGGCTAATTCTCCTACCTACAACCTCATTTTCCATCCCAACCTTTGCAGGACAGAAGTACTGAATACACCAGGGAAGCTAATATGCACAAGTCTGATGAAGAAAGTGGGCATGCAGCCTTCTAAAACTTGCTTGAGATAGTGCTTTAGCTTAAATAGCCTGGTTTTTTGGTTCTTTTCAGTTCTTTTTTTTTTTTTTTTTTAATTTTCTCTGCTTTGTGCCAAACCTGTTATTTGCAAAACAGAATTGACACTGTATTGCTTTAGGAAACAGTTTCAGCCAGGCATTTCAATGTGACTTTATTGATGCATCAGTAGCATAACAGTAGCACCAGCATTAATTGATTCACAAGGAAAAATCTTTGAGCTCTGATTGCACAGAAAAGTTTGAGTTACATTTAGAATTTAAGTGTTGCCAGATAATCTGGAATCTTTTGACTATGCTGTGTCCAGGTATCACAGCAAAGGAAGAAGGAGAGGGACTAGGGTAGACATGCTCACATTAGAGGTTCAGGACAAATGAAGTCAAAAAGGCACAACATGAAATTTTAAAATTCTCATCATTAATTAAATTGTAGACATGAACAGAAACAAAATGTTTCTTTTTTGTAGAAGCCTGGTAACACAGAGTCCAGGAGAGGAGAAGGGCTGGAAGCACTGTTGCCACTATACTGCAGATCAATCTTTAGATGCTTTAACATCCTCTAAGAGGTTAAAGGCATTTAGTGCATTAAAAAAGTCATGACGTCGGGGAGAGACGTGGGGCAAACAGAAGGGCAGCCTTGCAGATGCACTCCCAACAGTCCAGTCAGCACTGTGGATAGCCCCAGCCTAGAGGGCCTCCCTTCCCTGATTCTATGCCTTATTACAAAGTAATCAGAGAACTCTATTAGCCTGCCTTCCCTGCTGCAGGATTTTAGAGTGTATTCCTTCTGTGCAGTGATGTGGGGATGTATATTAAAGACAAGCACCAAGGGACATCCCTGCAGGCTGCTCGCATAGCATTCAGTCAACTTTCAGTTTGGACATGAGTGAGTTTTTCATCAATCTTAAACCCTACATCTCCCTTATCCACATTTAAAGCAGACTGCCTCCTACACGTTCCCAAACACACAAGTTACACCTATGAACATCCTTGAGATCCCCCAAAGACACAGTGCCACAGCACTCCCTGATGCTCATCTTCCCACATGTTGGCTCCCTGTGCCCTAGCACCTGTGCCCCTGCACCGATACCCAGCTGAAGAGGCTCATCCCAAGAATGGTCCCAGGGCTCGCATGGGAATCCCACTGATGGCACCAGATACTGTCATGGAAATAACCTGAATTGCAATTTAGATGAGGTTGGAGCAGAAGCAGTTTATTGCTATGGCTATAGAAGATGATAGGTGGCAGAACAGCATTTTAATCTGCTGGTGGACTATTAAAAAAAAGGGGAAAACAAATTAAGGTGATTTGGCTTTCCTTTTCCTGTAGTAGTTGTGTGTTTAGATACAGCAGCATTTTAATGGTGTTACCATTAGCTCTGTGACTTCACAAAAGTAATTAATTGCCCTCAACTCATTCCAAGTACACCGAGAATAGACAATTAACTGAAAAATACAGGAAATGCAAGAAAAAGGTGGGGAAACCAGTCTAAAATATGGATCAAACAAATCCTGTCAGAGATGCAGTCCTCTTCCCTTTGTTGGGGGGGGCCACTGAGTGAACACACAAGCAAGTGCAGGAATATCTTGTTCTTGTGTTTCAAAAACACTTTGCCAACAGTTTGCAGGGAGCTGAATAAACTACTCCAGTCAGGATCACCATGGGACTTTCCTGCATCCTGAGTAGTTGTAGAATGAAGTGATAAAGTATAGCCTGAAACTTGGATGGGAGGGATGTTTCTCAAGCAGTAGGAGAGTTTTCCCGTGTTTTCTCCTCTGTCTTCTCAGGAATATTTCCTGGGGAGAAATTCCTGGGCAATCACAGGAGTTGGAGCATCTTCACCTCCCCAGAAGTTGTATGGGACTGAGGGAGCATCTCAGTTTTCCCAGTCTTTGCTACCTTCTTCATTCTTAAATGAAGTCTTAGTGAGTGAAAGTTGAATAGTTTAGAGCATATTCAATATGAACTGAAACATTCCAAGCAAAGTTCCTCCTGCTGAGTGAATGAGCTTTACCTCTGGCTGTCTGAATGTTCTCTCAGCTCCTTTCTCTGCACAGAGCCCCCCTTTCATCATGGAGTGCTTTTGCCCTCAGTGCCTAACTTCAGGGGAGGTGGGGGAAACACCAACCCAATGGCATTCAAACTGTCACTCGGCCTGCCCCCTGTACCCAAACTACTGTTCTTAAAGCCAGAATCTCTTATTGATCCACAAAAGGATTCCAGCTCCTCAGGGGTGAAGTAACAAAACATTCATCCCATTGGAGCAGAGAGTTATCTCAGCATCCTTGGACACAGTGACCTCTTGTGCTCCTGACAATCACACTGTCTGTCTCTGGGTTTTCCTGCCCACCCTCCCTCGTGCATAAGAACGATGGTAGCATTGATGATGTCATTTGTATAATGACAGCAGCCATGCTTTGCAGGTTCACCCAGCAGCGAAGCTGAGCACAAGTGTCAGAGACACACAGACACAGGATGCACATGCAGAGGACGTTGTTCAGTCATGCAGACTGCCGTGAACAAGGTTCTACCCTCAACCACACCCACTCATGGTACTCATGTAAGACACAAACACACCTAAGTTTCCACCTCTTCTTTAACTAATAGAGCTCTATATTCACCGAAAAAAGCACATCCTGCCCCCCTCTCTTGGTTCATAAACACTGTTTCATGGGTGGGCTTGCTCTGGGCATAGCCCTTCTGCCTGCCCAGTACTCCTGCCCACAGTCTCAGCCCTCACAGAGCTTTTTGGGTCCTTTACTTGGTGGCTGGTGCAGCTCAATGCACCAAACAGGGGTGCTCACACAATGGTCCCTTGGGCACTCCACATGCTGGTCATACTCCAGTGTACAATTATCAGATTTCACCCTTTCAGGCAGAATGTGCTGTTTCAGCCACCATTAAATGTTTCTCTAACTGTCCTTTAAGATCCTCTACTTGATCTTAATTTTTTTTTTTTTTTTTTTCTCCTGAGGGTCTCTCAAACTTCTGATTAGGGATTCTGTTTCTCTTTTGCTGACCTCCTCATATCAATTGAAAAATACAACCCACTGAAACTGGGAAATTACAGACTCTGGACTCCAAGATGCTCTTTAAACTTAAACCCTGTAATCAATTAAGTGTGTTTTTTTCATCCCCAAGGTAAATATACAGAATGAGAGACTGAAGAGAAGAAACAAGATATACAAGGGCTCCCTCCTGGTCACAACATCTGCCTTAAGCCCCCCATGCTGACTGAGGCTGGAGTCATAAGCAGCAGTAACAAAGGAGGCTCAGACTGGAACCTAAGTCAGAGAAGGGTTAATGGGGTCCATCACACTACCTGAGTCTTGAACTCTTGGTGTGGTTTGTTCTTCAACAGAGAGATGACCCAAGAACCTGTCCTGAAGTGGCAAAGAGCTCAATACCCAGCTCTGAAGGACCACTGTTCATACAGGTCCACTCACAGTGCAATTCCAACTTGGACCTTTCCTGGCCTACAACTCCTAAGTACTTCATCAATTTGTGTTCATACTTCCTTCATTTAGCTGACTAAAGAGTAGGACCTCTTACTCTGACTCTGGACTGACCTGTGTTAAAAGCTGGAATTCAGCTGAAGTGCCAGCAGGGATTTCAAAAAGGTGATATTACACAAGTCATATATCTACATGCACAAAGCCATGTGAATGACTCAGAATCACTCAACACTGAGTTCTGCTTTCTTCAGGACAAGAACTAATCCACCAGGAAGGTTTCACTGTGGTCACTGTTTCAGGAGACAGGGTATGAGTTCAGTCAAGAGGCCTACTTAGGCTGTACTTGGCATCTCTACCTCCACATTTCACAGTCCAAGAACCAAAGCAGAGGGAGGGCTGATACCACTGGCTGTTCCCTGCCCTTGCCATAGCCCGAGCCCAAGCATGCATGACACGTAGCCCTCTTTTTATACTGGAACAACACATAAAGAACTGTAAGTGATGAGCAGCAAGCTGGGGAACAACTCATAACTGCCAGGCACCCCTGTTCTATCCCTGTGAAAAGTCCAGTCTGCAAGACTCAGCGTACAGTTTACCATGAGAAGGACCTTCAAAAGGCAGAGTCATTTTTTCTTTGGTCATGACATTGGGTTAGAAGAACTTGTCCGTATGTCACATGCACTGGTCTCTGTCAACAAAGCCCAGTCTAGAAAGTAAAAGGTAGCACTTTTCTTTCATAAAGCCAGTTACATCAGACACCATCATTAGCTCATCCTATTTTGATGCCAGGAGTCTTAGCTAAAACTGTTTTATCTTCTTTTCAATATTAATTAACAATAAGATTGTCTAAAGGCAAGGTTTCCACTGGAAACATTTTGCCTTGTACTACATGAATGTTTTCTCTACTTGCTTCTGACTACACACTGGCAAGAAACCTCCTTCCTTGCTTTCCATAATGTGACATTGGTTTCCTCATATCACCACCATTTTGCTGAAGAGAACTGCAGGATAAGTCCTGTTTTGGTAGAAATGGCAAAAGGTTACCAGTGTTTAAAAGGTCTTTAAATAACCTCAATTTCTAAATTTTTTTAGTATTGTTTTTCTGCCGCATCCATTTCCCAGAGACAACATAAGATCAGGCTTGTACATTGTATGTTCTTGAATGCTACAAGCAATCTTGTAGCTCTTTTTATTTATTTATTTTTGATTTTAATTGACCAACCAAACCTTTTCAACTGTCTTAAATCCACCATTTGGCATAGCAAGGAGAACAAATCCTTAACTCTTCTCATCTCCACATTTGGGGTCTGCCTCTGGTGACACCGCTAAGAAAGATGCCCATTTCATCCTGACTAATAAAAAAAAGTACTCATAATGAACTATTCTCATATTAAGCCATGAGATAAACATTTTCAGTCAATATAGCCCTGAAAAGATGAAAGTACTTGCAAGTAACAACTAGCTGAAATTCATTACCAAAGCCTGCTGCCTTTTTAAAGCCTAGCAATCCATCTACCTTCCAGTGCTTTAGTGCTACATCTTATACCCTTCTATAAACAAATGAAGACACAACAGAAACATGTTGAAATCTCTAAAGCCATGTAAAACCCGAAGGCATTAAAATTTATTAAATGATGCAATAACAACAGAATTCTTTATTTACAATAGCATTATTTAACATCAAATAAGCAAATAGCATCAGCAAAGCAATATTAACTTGCATAAATGTATTTAAAATTTCTCTGAATATATCTACCTTTGCATAAACTGCTAACACTAGAAATACAAACATCAATGCAGGTGAACAAAGTGATGTTCAGAGTCAACTCCGTTTTGAAAATAAATCACAACCTGAAACACTGTAAGCTTTCTCCTGAAGAACCATAGTTTATATATTGCTTAATTTTACCCTTGTATAATCTTTTCATATACACACATCTCAGATGCAACTTCATGATGATCTGTACAAATAAAACCCACAAATGACATAAAGGGAAAAAAATTAAATGACAGTAAATGTTTGAAGAAATGTGTCCATCATCTCTATTGAACAACATAAAGATTAAGTGATGATGCACTTATTCCAAAATTGTACACAATTCACTATACAAATATAATACATCAGACAGCTATGTAGGAATATACAAGACTTAAAAACAGATCTAAGGCATTATGCTAGATTTTAGCATTTTGAGGTTCTTGCACATAGCTTTTACCTGTAGTAAGAAACTTAAAAGATTTTGTTTTAGTCTACAAAGAAACACCAGGGAGAAAATTCTAATTAAAATCAAAGCCACTACAGTAAATTTTCTTTTGTGCAGAGAATGCTTTTGCTCTTAGGCAGCATACTACCATACAAATACTAGAAAACTTTTAAATTCACACCAACAATTAATGGCTTAAGTTGCATTTCAAAACTGATTGTGTATCTTTGGGTTCTGCAAGTGGAGCTGTGCCACCCATTTCGTCTGTTAAGCCCATATGAATTCCGCTTTTAAACAAAGATTAAAAAATGTATTGTATAAACTGCAAAAACATTGCTTTTAATTAATACAGGCCCAAGGGGATACCGGTGTGGGACAATATTTTAAGGATTGAGTACAAATTAACTCCTTGTAGCAAAACAGCTCACTTCACTTTTCAAACTCACCACATTACATGAACATTTAAACAGGTCGTATGACCATGTATATATGCTTATTTTTCACATTATGCGCCTTTCACATTTAATAATGTAAATAGAACACTGATTAATTGTTCTCTTAAACAAAATCCAAGTACTTTCTCCGACAAATTTACTGTATACAGGATGAAAAATACTGATAATGAAGGGAATTGATTTGGCTTTTTTGTTTCTATAGTGATCAATATGATCAGAAGATTCCTTCACTCACTTTTCTCTTTCATTACTTAGAAGATGACAAAAGTCACAATGAACCCAAATGGAGCCAAAGTGATAGGTACAATCTCCTTTCTTTCAAAATGGCAATGGATGATGAAGTATCATAATCACTACAGATAAGGGTTTGCAGGTCTGTTGTGAAATGGGACAAATTTAAACATTTTTTTTTTCCACTGTGAAAAAGAATAATCTATCTGCAGAGGTTACGGTTAAGAACCAAAAAAGAATGGAATAGCAACAAAATTATTTTAAAACTC
Source organism: Parus major (assembly GCF_001522545.3). NCBI lineage: Eukaryota > Metazoa > Chordata > Aves > Passeriformes > Paridae > Parus > Parus major. Next base: position 118,295,726 of record NC_031769.1, read on the forward strand.
ATTTACACTTTGTGGTGCATGAAATTAACTCCTTCAGATTTATACATTTCTTATATAAGTAATTTTTTATCAGATATATAATGCAAGTTCAACACCAAAGTTGTAGTAATGAGGCTGTGGAGGTTAGGGCTGATGGTTATTTTTGTTTCCCACCAGTAGGTCAAAGAATGGCTCAGCTGACTGAATATTCTGTTTGTGGCAACAGAATGGTGACAGCTGAAAAAGTGTTACTTCTCCAGAATGGTGGCACTGTCTCATTTAGGGACAAACACAGAAACAGCCTTTATCATATTTTCCTCAGCCTTAATATAGAATAGCTGCTATTTTATTTGAACTCCCACCTGAATATCAAAACAGATTAAATGACAACAAGACAAACCTTTCAATCCCAAAAGGCAGGGCTGATGAGATATTATAAAATGCATTGCATTTTACATTACATCAAAAAATTTGCATTCAGGTTAGAAAGTTCGTGGATTAGTGTCCTGGTTCCGGCCAGGACAGGGTTAACTTTTGCAGTAGCCAGGAGAGGGCATGGCTAGGACCCAGAGGTTATTCTGAAACACCTCACATCATTGCCGGGGGCGGGGGAAGGGAGTCTCTTCCCAGGAGAAGGGCTCTCTTCTGGATCAGCGAAGTGGCGGAGGGAGCATCGGGCGTGTCCTGGGTTTCCGTGACAATCGTTTGTCTCTTTCTTGTACCCTCTGTCACTAGTACTGTAGTTGTTACTGTTTTCTTATCTCGTTGCTGTTTCCAGTAAAATGTTCATATCTCTTGATCTTTACCTTTTGTGCCTCCAATTCCCCACTCCAGCCCTCCACAGGCAAAGATGGAAGGGGAGGGAGTGGGCTCGTGGTTTGGAGAGTCTCAGTGGGAGCACTAAATTAGGGAGTACCATTCCTAAACAATTAGGAGTCAGCAGAAAGAAAACAGGTCAAACTCATCAAATTCTTAATATTCCAAGTCCTCAGAAACTGATGTCAGTATAGTAAAAGATTATTCAAACCACAGTGGGCAAGGAAAAAAATCAACATGCCTTAACAGTGGCCTGCTTAGTAACAGTTTTTCTAAGATTTGTTACGAAAGGATATAAACATACAAAAATCAAGAACTGGTTCCTACAGTGGCTGCATATAATATAGGTTAATTAAATGGTATTATGAGCAGAATCACAAGGCTTAGAAAATGAGAAGTCTCAAGCCTACAAATTAGGTCTAATCAAGGCATTGTGATCCTTTACAAAACACTTTTCCAGGAGACACACACGGCTAAGAAGATATCTAATTTAATACTGAAGTACCTCATTTGGAATCAACTTCACAACATGTATATCTCACAAAAATTATACAAGTAAAACACTTAAGTTTTCAACTTAAATTATTGCTTGTTTACATATAAACTGGATTTTATGTACCTTACAAAACGTCCTTGTAGTTCACACTGCTTTAAAGTAATCAGAAATATGATAGTGGTGAAGTCTGTAGTGATATCTGCTATAGGTATTACAGGAATTGTTATTTTCCCAGCTAAGGGGATGGGAACAAGAAATTATCATGCTTTAAAGAAGTTATCTTTGATATTATGCACCAATTCTGCCACTACCATAATCATTACATGCATTACCATTGAACTTTGCTGTTCAGCATCCAGTAACTGGCTGTGCAGATTGCTGGAAACACACCTAAGGAAATAACGGAGTAATCTTTTTTTAAATTCTATTAGAAAGAGTAAGATGACAGAGGTCAGGATAGCCAGGTTAAAAAAAAAAAACCAGATTTGATGATTGTTAGGAATTTAATTAAATGAGAATGTAACCAACTTGTATGTTTGGATTCATGACTTGCATCATAAACACTAACACAAAACCCAACCAAATCACCCCTTATAAACAGCCCTCTCACAGGGTAATTTTCATCTGTTTTACAACTTTAACCCCATTCAAAATTGGTCTGTATAGTTTTCTGCATCAGTTGATCTTCTCTGACTTGTTGTCAGTGGAACATGCTTGTTGGAGGTCTCTAAATGTACCAGACGTTGCTTCTACGCCCTCCTCCATGCCTCCTCTCCGCCCCAAAATGCAGGCCTTAGTCTAAAACACCAGTTTTCAGACAGAACTGAATCCTTTGCACCAGACTGTGTAAGCCAGGGAAAACAAAGCAAAAAAACCCCAAGGTCTAGAACTAAACAGAAACAGAACAAGAGCATGGTTGTTTTTTCCTTAAATACATACATTTAAATACATTCAATCTGACATGGTTTATGAAAATTGCCTGTCAACATTTACTTTGCAGGAGAGATCTAAGTTGCACTAAGGTGAATGCAGTGAACAGACTGAGCAATGTCTGTACGCTAGCTTCAGACTGTCAAAGAAGAGGCTGCTCTTCGGCAACAACCCCCTGGCTCCCCTCGGGAAGGCAGGGCTGAGTCCTGTCGGCAGCAGGCAGCCGCTGCGGCTGGCAGCTCCGCCGGGACACAAACACACGCAGCTCTTCAAACTGGTAAGGGTTTGGGGCCATAAGCCCAGTCAGCTGAAGAAAGGAGCAACCAAACCACCCTCAGGGTCAGCAATATTTCTGCAAAAGAAGAGAAATGGGGGAAAAACAAATGAATTCTTCCTGCTGGGATAGTGAAAATGAGATCTGGGATACTGGAAAATGAAAATGAGATCTGGGATACTGGAGTGCAACATCCACTGTCAACCGTGCATTACTGTAATGCTTTACACCTGAAATTTAATTGGAATTTGTAAAGCTAAACTATTCTTTGTGTACACTGATACAACTGACCAGTGATTTAGGTTCCTTTGACATCAGTGGAGGTTTAATTTCACTGCATCCTTCATTCATTCCAACTATCCTGGATGTTAAAATAACTCAGGATCATCCACCTCTTGTAAACTCCAGCTGAAGGCATGGCAATAAGGTTTAAAAGAAGTTTCATTCTCAGAATATGTGCAAAAAATCTCAGTGCTATATCATTGTCAAAAGAAACAACTGTCCAGGCTCACTTTCCCTTCCAAAACTCATAATGAAAAAGGGAATAAAGAAGTAAAGCCAGCTTCAGCTATGGATCCCTAGAAATGTTTTTTACTTCATACTTAATACCCTTGTGATGTCTTTACACAAATATAGTACAAACTGGTTTCAACTGAGTTGATGATTTTCTTTCTAATTCACAAAAACACCAGGATGTAGTTTTCACAGATGTTTTAAGACTACTCCTTCCAGTGGCTGCAATCTGTGCCTTTCTGTCTTCTTCTCCTTGTAAATGCCTGCTCCCATGGGGTACTGTGGTCAGTTAGGTCAGAGAGTCAATCCAGCCAAACCCATTTTCCTCCTCCCCTGGGGTTGCTTTTCACTCACACCCCATGGCTCTGGCTGTGGAGCAGCTCTTTGCTCACTGCTTCCTGTCACGCATGAGGAAGGCCCTGTTTGCTCAGGGACAGTGCTGGTGGGTAGACAGCTTCCTCACCAGTCCAGCTGCCTTCTGGAAGCTGCCTACACCATGCTTTGGACCTTACCACACCTTCCTCTGCATTCACACAAGGCCTAGAAATGTAGGTTTACTGACAAAGTCAGTGTCAAGAATTATTCTGCAATGCAGGAAAGCAAGGTCCTATGTTCTGTCATCTCATCTCCTATTACCAGTTTAGCTGGTGCAGCTGGAGCTCTTTGTGTGTGACCAGCCATGGGCAGCACTGAGTCCTGATCATGGTGCTCCTTCTTCCTTCATCACAGCCCAGAGACACCACACATCCCTCATGCCCTAACTAATATGGACAAACTAAACTTTGACTCCTCTTTCTAACATGCTGAGAGGGAGTTCAGGGACCCTGTTAGTGGTTTTTCTGAAGTGGAAACAAAAGTGAAAATCCGAAGATGTTTTTATTTTCAGGAAATAGTATCTCCTAAATAAACGCATATTATTATAAAGCTTGAACTTTCTTAAAAAAAAAAGTTTTGTAGGAGTAGTTTATGGCTCAGTTGCATGAAAAAAGCAGCTGTTTAGCCTCTATTACAATTCAAGGTTCAGTTAAAGGTATTTATAATGCATATAAACTGCATTTTCATTGACAGTCAGAGGTATGTTAGTAGAATAAATGTAAAATCACGAAGTGTACGATGTACCTTTCCAAAATAATTTGAGAGGTTTGAAGAAGTTGCTTTTCTTCAGGTGAAACAAATCTTCTCTTATGCATTGCTACTGTCCCTCTCATTATCGTGGCACTGACTCCATTATGATAACTTTACACCCCAGAGATTTCCTGCCAAAAGTTATGCCACTCATTTCTTTCCACCTGCACCCTGACTTCTCTCCACCATCTCTCGTATCCTTTCTGTCACATTCACTATATTTTCCTTCTCACTTCAACAATTATTTAAAATCTACCTCCTCCTTTAGTCTGCTTCTGTCTCAACATCCTTATTCCCTTTCTTTCCTCAGCAGTACCTGGTATTTCTTTCTTTGACCGTCAGGCTTCTCTTAGCACATGAAATTTAACTGGTTAGAGAATGCACTAAATAGGAGCCTCCCAGTACCTATAAAGGCCCACAAGAGAGCTGGAGAGGGACTTTTTACAATGGCATATAGTGACAGGACAGTGGGCAATGGCTTTAAACTGAAAGAAAAGAGGTTAAGATTGGATATAAGAAGAAATTCATTATTGGGAATGTGGTGAGGCACTGGAACAAGTTGCCCACACAAGTTGTGGATGACTCATTCCTGGAAGTATTCAGTGTTGGATGGGACTTTGAGTAAGCTGGTTTAATGGCCAGGGGTGTCCCTGTCCATGGCAGGGGGTGGGAACTAGAAATCTTCAAGGTCCTTTCTGACCCGAACCAATTTATGATTCTGTAATAATGCCTTGGTATGTAACAATTTCTGCTACAGCAGAGTACACTTTTTATTAATCAAAGTGACGATTAAGTGGCTGTAGAAGAAACTCTTTATGTACAGATCCCCCACTCTTGGAGACATTTGGACATTTGTATGTTTATATGAGCAATGAAGGTGTGAAAAGAATTTGCCATCCAGTAAGTTTCACACACATGTGAATACAAAAAAAGACAGGGATACAATAAAATATATGTATGGTTACTTCTGCCCCAGTACTTTCAAATTCTTACTTTTCATTCATGTTATTAGCTTTCCAGACAGATACTCCTGATTTCCCCTATTACCTAAATTCCTGTTCTTTAACAGCGGAGAACTTCACCGCGCCCTGGCCCAGGAGGCCGCCGCTAGATGGCGCCGCCCCCGCACCGCTCGGCCGCCCTCGGTCTGTCCGTCTGTCTGTCCTTCCCTCCTTCCTTCTCTGCGTCTATAGAGCAATCCTCCCTCACATTAATTACTATTACCCAGGGCACTAGCAACTTTGTAAGTAAAAAGATACCGTACCCGCTCCAGCGACAGTATATTCATAGTTCTGCTGCGCCTGTACCCCATTTCTTACCCGTGCTGCATCTCCATCCTGCTTTATCATATCCATTCCAGGCAGCTGGTTTGGAAAGAGATTGCCTCCCCTCATAGCAGGATCATTAACCTATTGGTAAAAATATATTAAGGAGAATGAATCAAAAAATATATTGGGAGGAGGACTGGGAATTAAAAAGAAGTATTACAGACCATTACACTACTTGCATGTACCAACACCCTCTCCTGGGACGATGCTCAAGTCAGAGAAGTGACTGTATAACCAGGCACTCCTCTTGCACAGCATGTGTTTCACTTATATTATTCTGCTTCACAGTCAACAACAAAGATTTCATTCCTGATATCGTGACCCTTATGCGTATTTTCCAAAGCAGGCTCCATAAATTAGGTCAGTGTTATCTGAAGAGGACATCTCTGCTATCAAAGTTCTGAAAGTAGAAACATGTAACTACCTTCCTAACCTCAATAACACATGGCTTTGCTGCTTGCAAACCACCACACACTTTTTTCAAAGCCTGATGAGATAACATGTAGGATAAACTGTACCAACTACTGACTTAATTTTAACAATAGTTTTCTGTTTGTAAGCAATGGAAGAAAGATAACATTAAATGGGAAAACATGCAGTGGCATGCTTTCCTAAAGGATGGTTTCCACAATTTTCTGAACAGTCACAGGAAAGTATTGAAGTTGTGCATTTCTACACAACCAAAAGGTCTGTCATGCTTAGTTATGTGGAAAGAGTAGTCTGCCAAATTTACAGCATTGCTTTCTCAGTCAAAGGATTAATCTCACCATGTAGGAACTGGCATAAAATACAAAACAGAGCCCCTCAACAAGGTTCTGAAATACCAGAAGAAACAGCTTTCCTTACAAGTTTTACAGGGAAAGAAAGAAACTTCTTTCTAGGAAGACTTTCTTGAGTCAATTCTCTGTTAGTTCCCTCAGAGTAGATCCCATTCTCTTGACACCCTCCCACTAGACACATATAAGATCTGTCTCAGCCATCTCTTGTTGAGGAAGACTCTTGAATTTACCACACAAAGTCATCTTGTTTCAGGTCCTTCTGACTGTTCTTTCTGTTGCCATTCACTGATTTTGAAAAATGCATTCATATGCAACCACCTAAAGACTGGTTTCAAATCCTGCCAGAGAAAAGACTACAATTCAACGGGAAAGATTAAAAACTTAAAATATTTTTGCCACAGGAATTTTAAATCCAAAGAAATTGATTAAGTGCTCCAAGCCTCCTAGTGATGCTTTCTTCTCTTGAAGTGGAGAGATTTTTAAACCTGAATGTGAAAATTTAAATCAGAAGGCAAGAGACCCACACTATTTTATTCAGAAAGATAATAGACAACTTTGCAGGCCTATCTGCATGCATTTGATGAATCCATGCTTAAAAAGCGTCTTCTGCTACTAATCAACATTCATTAGAATGTGCAAACATAAATACTTTTTCTGATTTTTCAGTAGAAAAAGGGAGGTAAAAATGAAAGCAGAAATAAAAAATTTGCATCCCAAATCAACAGCATTTTTGGAACCAAAAGATGACTGCATAATTTGCCTCATGGAACTTAGGACAGGTGTGGAAAAGGAAGGTGGCTCCAGGCCACTACAAAAGGAGCAAAGCCACCAATGAAGTTTCTTATTAAAGACTCTCTTTGCCAGTGATGCAAGAATTCTGACTGACATGGTATCAGATATAAAAAAACCCCAACCCAAAAAACTCAAAAAAACAAGCAAAAAAAACTCTGCTACTTTGTTATATGAATACATTTGCTTCAGAAGACCTTAAGACAAAACACCCCTGATTAACTTTTCTGACTGCAAAAAAATTCAATTAGAAAAGTATGGAGAAGGACAAAGAAATGGAAAGGTTTTTATAATTTTCTGAAGAAAGGTAAAGTGGTGTTACCATATATTAAGTCTGACTAAGAAAGAACAAGTATTTTTTACAATTCCTTTACAATTAAGCAAATTAATAGCCTCCCATCAACCAAAGTGTCTAAGAAGTAAGGTTTCCTACCACTCCAGAACTCCTTTAATCTGGTATGCTGAACAAAATCAAAATACCATTTCAAGATAACTCTTCTTAAATGCCATAATAATTTTGCCCAGGGGAGTACTGCCCTGTGCAGATTAATACACAACTATTCTGAGTGGACTTCTAAATAGGGGTTTATTTCATATAGTGAAAAGCCTCTTTTCTTGCATACATTTCAAGCTGCTTCTTTGATAGCTCAGTAAATAGCATGGATCCATGATGCAAAATGGCTAAAACCATGGCAATAGTTCCACTGTGCAAACAAGAAGATGAGGACGAGGGCACAGTAAGATCTCTGGTTCTACACCAGGAAGGTTTACTTTCTTGATGCCTAGGGAAGCTGTTTTGGACAGGAGGAACCTGCAGACCCAGCAGCTAGCATTTCAGCATTTCTGGTGGCAGCCTCCTAGAAGAAACATTAATAAGAGCAGCCTCCTAGAAGAAACATTAATAAGAGCAGCCTGAAGAGATTTAACATAATTATAAGAGAGAATATGAAAATGAGTCAAGATCTCCTTCCTCAAATATATAAAAAAACCTCTAAGTATATAATAATTACCAAGCCCATTTTGGCCACAGTCTTTTTGCTTGGTGATGCTGGGAGCCCAGGTGGTAAACAAGAGAAGTTGGAGATAGCACAAGTATGATCAGATAGACACCAAACTTAGTATTTTTGAGCTCTGGGTATATCTGTATGATACAGCATAGTGCCACAACAGGAGAGGAGAGAGAGCCAACAAAATCTGTTTGGTACCAGGGGTAATATACCTGCTTCTCACCAGGTAAGTCCATCCAGGCACAGCTGTTTATTATTAGGTAATAAATCTTACTTCCAAAACCATCCAATAGTAATAAAGTTGAGTTTTTTTCAAAAGCTAGAACACGTTTGCAGGGAGTAACAGTGCATCATTGTTACTCTCACTGTGGTTAGAAAGAGACAAGCATGTGAAGTTCAAATTATGTATTATGGAACAAAAAGTGACACTGAATAAGTAAACAGAAGCATAGGTGACAGTATAAGAAAACCCCAAAGAATGAATGAAATGGCAACAGTCAGCAGAATTACAGAAAATACCGTCATTTTGAAAACCACCAGTTAAAAGGAAAAGTTCAGCAGAGTCTAGGTCAATTGCTAAATAAAGATGCCAAATAGTAAAACACTATGCCCTGAAAACAGGGAAAAAAGTGTAAGTTTTAGTATTCAAGTATACATTTTTAGTTATTCATGTTCCTCAAGAAAGAAAATGCAAAACAGTACAGCACATCCCTGAGGACTAAAAAGTACTGCCTCGTGGCCCAGAAATGGCCCCTCAGCTGTCAGCTGGCCACCTCTGACCCAGACCAAGCACAAAACATTTGCTTGCAGATGACACAATGCAGGGGTGGTAAATCAGGAGGAAAACAGGTTACTGTCACAGAATGAGCCACAGCACTTCACCTTAACAGACGCGATCTAAGAAACACAATTTGATGGAGACAGGAGGGAGGTAATACTTTTGGGAACAAAAAATGCAGGTTTCATCTATGTAGAATGTGCTGAGGAGTATTTGGGGGACCATTGTAAGGTTTCAGTGTGACACTCTCACCAAAAGAACACCAAGGCAACCCATAGATTGGAAGACAAATTACAAGCAGAACTTGACTCTACACAGCTTTGGTGCAGTCACTGTTAAATCACTGTCTCTGGTTACTCTGTCCACATTTCTAGGAGGAGGTTACAACAACAGAGTTTCAAGTACATTCAAAAAAGGGACTGATGGGCTGAAACCCAAATGTTGAGATGGATAAAGAATCTCAGCCTATACTATTCAGCTTACTGGAAGTTAGATAAATACTACCTTGAAACAAGATCTTGTAGCCTAACAGGAAGGAAAAGCAGTGTGACAGCTGTGCCAGGGGAAACAGTAGCCTGCATGGAAATCTTTGAAACAAAACTAGACAACTTTCTATCATGCAGTTTGTCAATTCAGGTTCCTAGAAAAAACTGTGTAGCATGGTGATGTTGAGAAATCAGATTGGATCATCACCTTTAAATCCCCTCTCTTTTCTTTTTTGGTTTTACTATTGTTTTACTACAGTAAATGTGTGCAACTTTATTAACTTGGGAACTAATAATAAATAAAGTCTGCTATAATTGGGCTTAGCAACTGGGAATATCAGAGAAGGTGACAGATTCGGGAGTATCAAAATTACTCTGGGTCACCAATATATAGCAGCTGTAAAAGACAAATGTGATCTGCAGCTATATCTGTCAGAGTATTTCAAGAGAAATGGGGAAGAACTAGTGTCATGTACATGGCTCTGGTGCTTAGGAAACACTGATTCAAACTAGAACAGCTGCAGGAAAGGAAAGGGAATTTGAAGCCTAAGAGGAGGAAAAACTGTGGCTTGTTTGGCTTACAAGACAAATCCCACAAAACCCAAAACTAAACAATCCAACAATCTCAAACTAACAAAAAAAAATTTTTGATCAAATCTTTCTAAAATACAAGAAAAGAACAGAGCTATTTAAGTTAAAGGACAAGATTGGAAAAGTAAATACTCTATTATCAAATTTAGGCTGGAAAAAAGTAATACATTAACAAGCAATCAACATAACCAGCTTTAAACTGGAACATATTATCAGAAAAGAGTTATAGCAAGAGATGTCCATAGCAGGAGATGCCACCTGAAGACACAAGAGATTCTTTCCTGCTAATATTTATAAGTCTGTAATTTCAAGCTTGTGTTTTTGAACAAGCTGTGTTCTGAACAAGCTGAAGGTCAGCTTTGAAACAAATAGATGAGACTGTTAATTAAGAAGATTTGTTTGTCAAACACTTACTAAAGTACTGAGAGAGTTTAATTGCAGGTTGACAAACAAAACGTTATTTTCTCTTACTTCGGATATCCTAAGTAGCACTACCAAATAAGAATGAGTGTTTAAACATCCTCTCAGCAGAAAAGAACAGGTTACTTACCTACTGATCCAACAACCTATTTTATATGCACCACATAACAAAAAATTTACATTTAGTACTTGTAAAGTTGCCACATGGATAGTTCTGAAAGCTGATCGAATATTTATTTTCTGGGACTACCAACACTGTGGCAGTTGAAGCATCTTCCAAACCCTGCCCATGCTGGCAGCTTTCACTCTTCTCTCTAGGAAGCAGCTGCCTGCCATCCTCTACAGCTGGGAAAATCAGCAACTGCGACTGCGCTACAGACACTTACCTACTGAGAACAGGAGCTACAACCAGCACGTGCTTCCCATGGAAGTCCAGGAGCTAGCTACAGTGCTCTCTACCTCACTGGTCACCTTGGCTATTCGAGTGCAGAGCTAAAACCAAAGCCCTTTTAATACCATCATTTCTCAAGACAACTAGTAAGAGAAACATAATGCAGCGGACCTGAAAAACTACTGGAAGTAAAAGCAAATCCTCTAGCTGTCATCCCACATCCTTAGAGTCTCACCTGCTCAGGACCCATGGAGGACAACCCTGATGTAGGCACAGAGGTCGCTGAGGTCATGCTGATCTGCCCTGTCATCTGGTTCATGTTGTTCATACCACTTGTGTTGGTTGCCATGGATACACTGATGTTCATGTTATTGTTGTACATGCTGGTGCTTGCTTGCTGCCCAAAATGTGGTGGGGACTGTTGTGAAAACATGCTATAGCAAGGAATGGAAAAAGCAATGTGTCAGACTTAAAATGCTGAAGCCACTAAGAAATTTAAAAATATATCTTAAACTAGAATTTGTATATACTGTCATTTATTCCAACTTCTAAGGAAAAACTAGTTTTCAGCTGCATTAATGTCTAAGGAGTAAAATTCCATGTCTGTGTACAAAAATGCATGCCTTTGCGTGTGAAACTATGGCAGAGTACAAATCTGTTATGCAAGAATGTGCAAGAACAGCCGATTAGCTGTCTAAAAGAGCTTTGTATGTATCTTAAAGTAATGTTTGGAGGGAGAGAAAAACACCTTTAACCTCCAGTGTTAGCACAGCACAGGACTGTTGAGCTGAAATTGTAGACAGGGTAATAAACTTCCTTTTTTGCAAAATAGGCTATTTGCATATATGAATACCAGATTTGCACATACAGTTATGGCAAGCAGGCTCACACATATAGACATGCAATTGTGCAGAAATTTATTTACTAGGTCTTAGCATTGAAAATGTAGCACCGTAAGAAACAACAGCAAGTCTAAGACAATTACCCTCTGTGCTTCTTTAAGGGCATTTCTGAACAGCTAAAGGAGGAGTAACTGTGGAAACCTCATCCCAGATTTTATTCAGTCCCCTCATCCCAGATTTTATTCAGTCCAAGTGCTTTCTGGACAATATCTTCCTTCCCATTATGTTGAAAGACATATGAGAGACTTCTTTACATTTCCTAAAATGCACTTCACTGTTTACACATCAACCTTTTCTAGTCTTTGAGCATAATTCAACAGCCAATGAAGGAATTATTACTGACAATGTGTCTGTTTAGAGGAGGTGCATTAGACTGAAATACTGGAAGGGCTGCTGTGTCTCAGTATCAGTGGCTGACTTTCCCTTTCCTGTGAAGCACTGCTCTCACAGCTGAGGAAATCTTTCAGGGTTAACACTCAACCTTGCACTTGGGTACTCTGTTAGGCTATTGCTGTGCACTCTGAGACCTGGTGGAGTGCAACAGCATTCTGGGCACAGGACCAAGCCCAGAAAATCCCACCATTCTCTTCCTTCCAATTCCATGTCTTTACAGGCCACCTCACCCCATTTTTAAGTTGTTATCTGGATGGCTGAAACAGTACACTACGGATCATTGTGAATACTCAGTGGCTTGTGTAAGCACATTTGACATGTCTCTGCTGTAGAGCTGCAGTTTAGCAAAGCCGAACATTGGGCTTATGGAGCTGCCCTTGCTGCCATTTTTGGCAGAAGCCACAACAGCGGCAGCTATGCCTCCTGCAGATGCTTCAGGAAGACCATGGGGATGAGACATGGACAAGGATGAGGTTAAGAGATTAATCAGCTGCTTTGGGAGGAACTTGGATTAGGCTCATCAATAAAATACTGGTGTTTTTGGGTTTATTAAATCTTTGTCAACTAGCAGGAAAAAGATACGTTGCTGTGCTAGGACAGTAAACCTGAGAACTTCAGGATGACAAAAGCACCGTGCTAGAGACAGCTGTGTGCACCCCTCCAGTGCCAACTGACACAGGCTGTACCTGATAGCTCCTCCCAACTTCCAAGGAAAATATCAGATCGCTGCCATCTGGAAGCTCATTGCTGCCCACTGATAGTGTTCAACATCCAACCCATCTGATTTGGACAGACTGATTATTAGAGCTACACCCACTGGGGCAGGGGCCTCAGCTGAAAAGGTGACTGCATGCGTGAGGTATTGCTACAATGCTGTCAGGGAATGACAGCTATATGCTGACCCCCAGCATGTGAAGCACTAATGGGCTGAACCTGGTTACGCTCCAGCATTTAAAGTGGGAGGTGATAATCCAGTCACTGCAATTCCAGAGCAGTAGGGAATGCATAGGTTCTGGCTCAGCTGATCCAGCCGTGTGGAAAGCAGTGTGGGATGAGAATCATATGCAGAAGAAATGCATCCACACAAATGTTAGGGGCTGGAGTTCACTGTGCACACAGTGTTTGATCAGTTATAACAGACAAAGCAATGCATTGAGTGGATGCAGGTCTTTTAGCTATGCACTCACTTTGCCTTGTATGAAGTCAGAATTTAAACCAATTCGTCAAGCCAAATTGAAAAGAAATCTCTTTTAGATAGATAGTTAACAACAAACAAACAAATACGCAAACAGTTACATAAAATGAGCCCAAAAATAAGTGTAGACCATAAATGACCCCATTACTCTGTGTGTTCATTTTTGTTTTCTTCTGGATTTACCTGTTACCACCCATATTCCCTTGTGCCCACCCATTCATCTCCGTAGAGGACTGATAGGCAGGATTAGCTTGAGACTGCTGAATCATGGGGCTTTGAGTGTGAGCCAGCCTTGGTGACATCAGTGGACTCTGAGGAGTGGTGGCCCCTGTGAAGCCTGGATCGGGCTGCTGACTAATACCTGAGGAAGAAAATGAGAAATTTACCCACTGTACTTTCAGAGTTAAAACAAACCAAGAGCTCATACCTGCTGATGTGTCTTTACATAGTCCTACTTTTATCATCTTGCATGAATAGATACCAAATTTAGAGTTGGGTGGACATACTTTGTTATTTCAGCAGAACTTTCATATAATGTATTATTTAATATAATTATAACATAACTTATATAGTAGGTATAAATAAAGAAACTGTGTAACAATGACAGTATGGAGGTAACTGCCCAGAACAAAGTGGTTTGTGGCTTTGTAAAACAAAGAAAGGAAATGGTATTAATTATCGTATTACACATTGGGTTAGGGGTAGGAAATGGAATGCTTTCACTAAAACTGTTTTATCTTAAATTGAAGAGGTTTTTGTTCAGTTCACTCAAAATTCAGCAAAATCAAGCAAAATACATACACATCTATGTATGTCTGTGTGTACACATATTTATCTGCATATATCTATACATATAAAAACACCCACTGCACACACTGATGCTCAAGGAAAGAACAGTGCTTGGAGAATAACTGCTACTAGAGCTAGGAAAGTGGAACATCCAAGGAGCCCAAAATGCCATGTTTTCCACTGTTCCCAAGGAGCCAGGCAAGAGTCTCTGGACCAGGGGCTTGGACCCAGCACTGGGAGGAACATGGGGGAGTAAGGACTGACAAAAAGCAGTGAGGGGGAGTGGAACCAGTACCGTAGTTTGGAGGAAATGGAAACTGCTGTGCATTTGCCTGCGGGATGCGTGGGTTGTTCATGGTTGCTGGGATGCCACCAGTGGCCACCATGCTGGGGGTCATGCTCAAGCCTTGCCCTCGCATCATCAGCGTCCGCTGCTGCACCTGCTGCTGCTGCTGCTGCATCTGCCGCTGCCGCAGGTGCTGGCTCAGGATCTCCCGCTGCCTCTGCGCCAGCATCTGCGCGTTGATGGGGCCCTGGGGGAAAAGCACCGCCACCCATCAGTAACTCTTCCAAGGCAACCCATCCAGCAGAGGCATCTCCACTAGAGCAATCTCAAAGATTCCAGCTTTCTTCCCCCTCACCACACAACTAACAAAAATATAAAGCAGGAGAGAATAATCTTGCTAATACTTCTGCCGGGAAAGACTTCCAACAGCGCAAGAGTAACTGAAATAATACCAGTGTTTAAGGCTGCAGTGATTTATATTTGCAGTGATTTGTATTTGCAAATGGAGCAGCTCATTAAAATCACACATCTTTAGGAAATGAGAAGCATGGTTAAAAATGCAGTTGTATCAAATCTTTATTAAACAATCATCCATTCCATGCAAAAATGGGAATGACTCTCTGAAATGAAACAGCAAAATACTCCCCATCACACAGATTGCAATATTTGTATTGAAACTGTACTTGCCACATAGCATCACTATTGTATTGTACTGGGGCAAGAAAGCAAAAAAGAAAACTACTTTCTTTTTTAAAAGGTATTATTTTTCTCACCTGTGTTGGCACTCCAGTTCTCAAAGACAGATTCATATTGGAGACACTGCTGATCTGATTTATCAGTGGCTGCCGATTCTAAAGAGAAAAAAAACAAGCCACCCCAACACCAAAACCCAAGATTTTAGAATGAAAATGAAAAAAAAAGTGTTACATACAGAGTCATACAGATCTACTTTGCCGATCAGCTGGTCTGTAGACCTAGTTCTACATATATATCCAAGCAGTGACTAACTTTCTTCCTCAAATCCTACTACCATTCACAGAATGCTGTTTCTTAAAGAGATAATACAGCATAAAAATAACAACACAGGCACTACGCTGTTTATACCAAATATGCTCCCTTCATAGTTTCTTTTCTTTTTCACTTTGGGACTGGACTGTTGAGGTTTACTCCAAATTAGACCTTATCCTGATGACTGAAGGCAGAAATGATCTTTCCTCCTTAAATACAAAAAGCATTGATATCTGATAGTACTACGAACCTATGCATTTGAAAACGAAACAAGAAACAAGAACTTAATGACTTAGTGAGATCTAGGCTTTAATACTGGTCATGTTCTTGCATCGTATTATACAAAGAATAATGTGAAGATGCCAAAAAAGAAGATCAAAAAAGAGACTGCGCAAGGCACTATCCTGTCAAAACTCACTGTGGCTCCTGTTAAATTTTAGTTTAAAAGCGGAATGAAGCAAGCCCCGGCCTATTTGGAGCAAGCTGATGGCACGTGCCACCGAGGGGAGCTGGGCACGGAAGGGGCTGTACCTGCTGCGCCTGGAGCCGGTGCTGCAGCTGGAGCCGCAGCTGGTTGGGCTGGTTCTGCACGATGCCGGCGGGCCGCAGGCCGGGCCGGGGCTGCATGCGCAGGGCGGTGTACCCCGGGCGCTGCCCCATGGCGTGGAAGCTGGGGTCCTGCATGGGCGCGTAGCTGCCCTGCGCCATCTGCGCCTGTGCCGCGTACTGCTGCGAGAACACCGGAGCCTTCTGCTCCATCAGCATGCTGGACTCCTGGCTCGGGAAGGTCTCGGGGTCGACAGCTTGGCTCTGCAGAAACACACCGACAATAGGAACAGTTGGTGGGACACGGCTTTCCAGAGGATTATACGGGACTAATACAGACAGCCTGTGAAAACAACCTTCTAGGACGTGAATGTTTTGAAACAGAAAATTACATTAGCTTTCTTTACCTCAATGTAAAACTTAAAAATAAGCAGAATTCTATATTTGAGTACCAAAACATATTCACGGAGACAAATTCCTCCTCTCTCTTTTCGTTTTGTTGTTTGGTGTTTTTTTAAAAAACCCACAATCTTTCTTGTGTTCTTTACACAGACATTGTATTATTTTTCTAATGAATAAAAACCTGAAACGACTAATGCTAGATCAAAATCTGTAAATGAAGTGATGCCAGCGTACTTTTGCCATTGAATCTGAGATAAATTCAAAGGTATTGCAAATTAATAAGTGGATTTTTATCAGTAACTTTAAACAAAATAATGACTTCAAATAAAGATGCCTGAAGCTATTACAGAAACTAATGTGAACACAGTGCCTAATTCTTTCAGGGCACTTTTGCACTAACTGATTATCCATTAGCATAAATAAACTAACACAATTCTAAATTCCATTCTAGATACTCCCCTAATATTTGCTCTAGCCAGAATAATTTTATGGCTTATTCCACACTGACCTTGAAAATGAAGTTAATCTAAATTTCAGTGCCCTCATGAAAGAAAGTCTTTAAGCTGCTGTAAAATGTTCGAAGGCTATTTTAAAAAACATGTTTTAAAAGGAAGCAGCTCTCTTATCTGCAAGATCCTTTAACTGTTTCCACTGAATTACTAATTAAATAGAAACATATTTACTGCCTAGTTTGAAATAAACCATTATTTGTAATTTTTGGCGGTGGCATTCCAAAACTAATATAATATTGCATGAAAGGTTTATACCGCAAAATTGAAGTTCACCAATAAATTGTATCTCCAGCTCTACACCTCACTGACTTCTGTGTTGTACCAAATAGGCTTGGAGATAGCTTTCTCATGTTCAAAGCAGAATTTCATTGGTCCTATTTCATATCTAAAATGCAGAGCTAGTTCAGAAGTTAGGTGCTGATGAGTGCTGGGAAATGAAATGGGTATTGCAGGCTCCTCTGAGAATATTAAGTCATTATACAGACATATACTGATTTTGGAAATAAAATTCAGATGCCAGATGTGTCAGGAACTAGCTTTTACTCAAAATACTTTTACCACTTTTACACATCTCAGGTTTGCTAATCCAAAAGCTTGTTGCCCACATTACACTTAACTCTTGATCCTGTTCCTCTGCTCCTAGGTCTTCATGCTCTTATTTTCCTCTTTCCTGTACCCTGTTGCTGGCCATGATCTTACCTTTGTCCCCCTACAGTTGTTCCTCTGACCACCATTTTTTTGTTTTGATCAGTTTAGTTGCATAAAGCAGGTCAGAAGAAGGAGATCTAGGTAGGGGTGGCAGGAGAGAGGAAGGAAGACTAAACCAGGGGCTGAGGGAAGGTTTTCAGGTGACACTGAGCCATTAAATGGACCTTCACCATCCTAGCTTGCAAGAAGAGTTTTATAATCCCTTTTTCCAACTCCACCTTGACAACAATATAAACTTATAAAACAATATCTAATGCATGCAAAATACTATGTCCAGTATACCTGGCTCACTAGTTCTGGTATTCCTAGAGCCCTGTCGATTTCTTCTAAACCATCAAAATTCCTTAATGCCATGTAAAGCTGATCAAGGAGAGCACCCTCATCACTTGGTGACTCTGATGAAGGATGATTACACAAGAGATCATCTGGTGAGCTGCCAAACGGTTGCCTGTGAAAACATGAACACAGGGTTGGTAAACAGCTGCTGGAAAACATGAAATAATATCAGAGGATTAGTACTCAAACTGAACTAACAAGTGGAGACAGAAATTATTTTAATCACTGCCACTTTTGTTTAGAAAGTTATTCTGGATGGAAGTTATTCTACCCAAAGAAGTAACTATATAATGTGATTATATAGTATCCTACAAGCCTACAAGCAAGGTATATGTGACAAGCAAGAAAGCCTGCCAGAGGCAGCCCGAGTGCTGGCTGCATATTGCAGGGTCAACAGAGGAACAGAGAAGTCAGTATAGAATATAGTCACTGGAGACAGAAGATTAAATAACTGGATTTTTTAAACTAGTTGTAACTACGAATGTCTCATGTCAGATCGAGAATTCTATCACTAGTAGTACCCATTTCCATAGACTCTACCCTTAGTTGGTTTTCTATCAGCCTAAACAAGCCAAAAAGGTCACAGATGGGTCAGTGGATTGTCTGAACTCCCACAAACTGAACATCTGGAAGAGCTGGGCAGAAGCACGGAGCAGGAAGAAAAAGACATTCCCCTATCTTATTTAAAATACTGCATCAGCTCACCCCAAGTGCACGCTTGGTTACCAGTTTATACACTTGGTTATGTGCCTTGGAAGGACATCAGGAAGAATTTGGGTACTGTCAGGCAGCATGTGATGGCTCTATAAATCCTGCTTACCTCACCCCTGAATTTGTATGCAAAGCACACTCACAGTTACAAAGGCAGAATAAAGGTTTATTATAAAGCCAAAGGACAAAACTTCCTGAGAAACAAACTAAATCTAAAATAACACCTTATCTGCAGCCAAATTACATGTTTTTGTTCTGCAGTTCACACACCTGCCCTGCTTCATGCACGCTACCACAGAACTGCAATAAAAAATAAAAAGAGCAGAGCATTCTGCAGGCAAGGGCAGCTACAATATGCACATCATGGAAGAATCCCATCCCAGATAATTATTCAAAGACAACAAAAGCTGTCACCCATGGAAGGAGGAAAAGCACTATATGTGAACCCTTTTTACATGTCTGTTTAGAAAAAACAAAGAAACATGTTTGTGTATTTAATTTCCATAATGAGATATATGGTTGCCATGGAAGTCTAATCTCTATGTCAAAGCTAAGCAGGAGAGCTGCATCGTCAGGCTACACACTGAATGAACTCAAAAGATGGCAAGGAGGAAAACTAATAAAAATATATTCTTTTTAACTGGATCCCAGACAGTTAAAAAACAAGAAGGATATATGGCACACCTTTTAAAACATTGCAAATATTAATTAAACTCATATATAGAGAAATTTCTTTAATTGTCATAGATGAAATTATAAATCAGCAAAATAGAAGAGCAAAAACAAATCCTGATTCAAATTGCTTACAAACTCTAAAGATAACTGATAAGAAGGGATCTCTTATAAGGAAAAACAACTGATGAGACTAGCAAAAAACCCCTCACTGAATTGCAAATGAGCATGAACATACACGATAAAAAATCCCTAAAAATATTTGTCAAATTCTGTATGTTAAAAAATTACAATTACTTACAATCTTTCCATTTCTTCTATGAAATGACAATTTTAGTTCTTAATTTAAGAATTATTTTTACTCATTTAATACACAGCAACAATCAGATTATAAAATACCATTCTTAGGGATTAATAAAGCAAGAAATGGCAGCATCAACCAATTAATTGTCTCCAGCTGGGGAGCAAATGATCAAAATATTGTTACTTTCAAATGCAATGCAAAGGGAATTTTTTCCACCATCTTCAGCTTCAGGAAATCTTCAGGAAAGCTTCAGGAAATTATGAGAAATGGAAAGATAAATAAAATTGAAGAAGTAACTGCCTGGTTGCTGACCAGACATAACCCTGTATTTTCTTTTAAGGTGTAATTTAAGTGAATAATTTCGTTATACAAACAGTACATTTTGCATATGGATATGCTTACTGAGGAAAACACCAGGAAAAGCATGGAATATAGCAAAGAAAATGCTACATATATTTATGGATATATGTATTGATATGTAATATGGATATTTTCAGACATCCTAAGGACAACTAAGAGAATGTAGTCAGAAGATTAACATTTTTTTCCTAACATACTTTTTTTCCAAATGTATCCACTTCATTTTCTTCTCAGTGATCCCCCCATTTACTACTTACACAATTGAAAATATTTCAACATTTTGCACTTGCTTGTCCATTTTGCATTCCTTAGACATTCCATATATACACAGTCTCTCCAAAGTAAGCTGCAAGCCTTTTGGAGAAGACATGGCTATTTTTTAAGAAGTGGAAGCTGCTTTCAACAGTTGTGCCATCATTTAAAAGTCTTGATGATGAATGAAATTATTAATACCTTACGTATAAGTTAATGAGTTGTGACCAAACTGCAGTTCTGATTACCTGAGGAGCTAACTTCAGGGAAGAGGCAGCCTTCCTGTCACTTCATCTTTCTTTCCTCCTCTTTTACAGAATTTAGGTCAATTAAAAAAACCCAAACAAAACATAACTAACCACGCCCTACATCACTTGAAATGTTACCCCGCTGCAGGAAGGGACAGATATGACTACATAGTCATGGCTAATACTATTGACACTTTTCCACATTTAGTGTTAAGTGTAATTGTTAACAATAAGAACAGCAAAATCAGACAGAATCATGCTCACATTAATGCTCCAGAGGTGAAAAATGGTGCAACTATACCTTAAGTGCTGGCAGCATTCACTTTGATACAGAACTTTCAATTCATTCAACACGGTACATGGCAAAGAGAACATTTATAAATATTGTTGGAACACACATACATTTCATGAGCACAAAATAATACAAAAATTAAACTGATCTACATTTGTTGAATGTTTTATGTAGAACTTTGTCTCCATGAGGTGTATAAATTATAGGCCTGCAAAATCTCTCTGTGTTCTGATGTGACACCAAGACTCACCTGTTCTGATTACCAAAAGTTGCCTGTTCTATAGGCAAGATGCTGTCTGGCCATGGTGCAGTCTGATTTGGAGGTGCCTGCTGTTGGCTATACTGAGGTCCTCCTATGTTCATTTCCAATTCAGATGGTCCTAATCAAGAAAAAATATCCATATAATTTTTCTGAAGAGAAGCTACTTTCATGTTAATTCTTTCAGTTGAGTTACTTATGTTATGGTAAAAGCAAACCACAACATTACATTTAAAAGCTTCATTATTCTTTTGTTAAAATTTGCTTTTCAATTTTGAGAAAACGTAAGTATTCTGAGAGCAGTACGAAGCTATAAAATAGCAGATACAACCTTGTAGATGTAAAAATTAATAAGACAAGCATAAGAAAAAGACTGTACATAGAGTCAGTATTATAATGTGTTTGCCTTGAAAATGAACAGGAACAATTATCATTCCACAGCATTTCCTCTGAAAAAACTCCACAGTCTCTAGTGAACCAAGGTAACTTCATATCCTTTTTCCTTGGCCACACAGCCATGCAGCTACAGAGTAGCAGGAACTGCTCATCTCAAACCGTGTTAACATTTAGCATTTTAGACACCTTCTTTCAAACGTCCACAGGAAAATTTCACTGTGAAATATAGTTCTTATCAAACCTATAAATGAAGTGAGGATTTTTTATTTTCTTTTTTTTTTCCTTCTGCTTCATCTTTACCAATCCAGCATGTGCCAAAAGGAGCAGCTCCACATGTGACTTACCCATATTCATGACCTGAGATGGAATCATCTGCCTTGGGCCAGGCTGGCTGCTGGGTCTCAAGGGGATGCTGGCCGTGGGGTTGCGGATCATGCCAGCTTGCACCGGCCGGTTCATGGCACCAGCCGTGGGCGCGCAGGTCACCCTCACCGCGGGAGCCTGGCTGCCCCAGTCTCCAGATGCCATGGCAGGCCGAGGGGCATTGCCACCAATCATTCCTGCACAAAAGCCAAACACACTCAGGTACCAGCACACGATCAGAACAGCCTTAACACTACTGCTGCCTGAGGAGCTGCATTTTCAGCAATACCAATGCAGTAGTTTCACTCAAAGCACGCTGTACCACCACAACTGCCCATCCAGATGTGCAGAGCTGCAGAACCACGCCTTATGCTGCTTAGTCAAGGGACTGGAGATTGTGATACATCTTACAAGAGGGAGACCCTTTTATCATTTCCAAAATGCTGCTCAGAGTAAGTGTTCCCACATGTAGCCTGCAACAGGTGCTGAGGGTGTGTGGATAGCTTTAACTTCCTTCCTCAGGAAATGAATCACGTTTACTGATGTGTGTGTCAGTGCTTTACTTTCCAAGTGCTAACTGAGAATGGGGACTTGAGTAACAACATGCTAACACTAAACACACTTACAAATTAGAAGGATTGAGTATCAATTCGTGTTCTGCAAACATCTTTTGGTGACTTCTTTCACTTGGAACCTAGAGCCTTCAGAGCTTCAAGGCTCACCCAGATAATCTCAGACCAATGTACAGTGCAGGGAAATTACTCACAGGAACTTTCCGATAGATGCTGAAGTTCATTACCGTTATTATAGGGGAAGTCCTCCCACATCTACTGTAAACAACTGATACATTTTATTTACACTTGGAATATATAGAATACTGCATTCTGACAGCAGCCAAAAAGCCTCAAGCAAAACCCAACACAAAAACCCCCAAGACCCAAAGATAGCATTCATATTATTTATACATTTCAATTTTATATAATCAAGAGAGTAGATAAAACACTGATTTCAGGTTGGACTACTGGTTCAGATTGATCTTTTCAGTTGCATTATGCAACATCCCTAAATGAATACTAAAATCCATACAAACCATTATTACTTATCAGTTCAATTATTTGGTGACATATAGCCAGAGAAAAACCTCTGAAGGGTCTTTGTTTCAGCTGCTGTAGAAAACTTGTTTTAGTGTTACATCCTCATGTTCAGTCCATTTGTGTATTGTGTTTTGCATATTTTATCAGCTGAAAGATGCGCTGTGCTACAGCAAGGCAGGGACACAATAATATTCTCTAACTGGTATATGTAGGATGAATAAAATCCTCTAACATGTATACAGAACAGTAAAGTTAGAGGACACTTGAAAGAAAACAGGTTGATCTCTGAACTGCTTAAATAAAATATTTCAAGCATCTGGCTGCATGTCTCTTTTAATACTGATGCCAACTAAATATACAAATTTGACACAAAACAGCCAGCTGAGAGGATTTACAATGCCCATTTTTTTTTACTGAGAGCTCCTACAGTGGTTGTCACACACTTGCACAATCTCAGACTACGCACTAGTTGAAATAAATTCATCAGCCAGACTTTTCTTGTCAAACAGGCTATATGTTTGTTCATTATTAGGTGAACATGTTGTTAATTGCAACATCTGATGGTTCCCAAAAAGGAGCTAAGGCTACTAAATAAAGAATAATAATGGGCAAAGCCAGCATCATAAGGGAAACAGTATTGCCCATGATTTTGTTTTGAAAGACCCAGCTCTATAGGTAGGTAAAAAGCAGTGCATAAAAGGCAGGACTAAAAACATGCAAACACAGAAATTCAAAATAAATATGCCAATACATAACATCCTATGAAACATGATTTCTTCAAGACTTTATGGAAAGTAGTAATCTGCACTGGTATTAACGCAAATGTTAAGCTACACGTGCCTATAGACTGTTACTCAAGTATATTTTTAAAAAAAAAAAAGGAAAATCATCTTACCTGTGCTACTGTTGCCTAAAGCTCCTTGACTTCCTATCATCCCTTCATTCCTGCCCATCAGTCCCGGCTGAGGTATCACTGAGTAGGGGCTACTCGTTCTTATGGGTGGGAAAGTTCCTGCACCTGTTGGGTTCTGCAGTGTTATGTCGAGTGGTAAATTCTGGTTTGGTAATAACCTGCCCAGTTGCCCTGCTCGTGGGTTATTAAAAGCTAGACAGGAGGGGCAAAGAAAAAAAGCAAAGTTACAAGAATGGAAACTTCACTACGTTAAACAAAAAAAAAAAAAAAAGAACCCAGACACAATTAAAGCTCTTGGGCTCAGCTATTTAATGTTGCACAGTTTACTCACTCCATATCTGTCTGAGAAACATCCCTTCTTGACATTTAAATGTAAATTTCAAAATGGAACATTCTGACACTAAACACAAACCAGATATGATGTAAATTTTAAAAAACTTTAAATGATGCAATTTAACTGACAGAAGAGCCACTACAGCAAAATACACCACTATTTGATGTGCATACTACTGCCAATTAATCTTTTACCTAGAAGGACTGTAACTGCATGCAGATGTCATCTTGAGGCATATTGTTAGGAATTATCTGTTTGTAAAGTTTTCTAGGATAAGCTGTGCCCACGAAGAAGCTTTGAAAATTAAGGACAGGCTGACTCTATATAGGATCCCACAGCCCCATTTCAACATGTCCCTCTTATTTTCTTTGGTTTTTAAATTTTTTTTTTTGTCATTTATAAAAATAAATACTTCCATGATTCAGCAACAACAAAAAAACAGTCCAGAAACAGAGCTGTGCCACCATAATGTCCTGGTAAAATAGAACCATCCTTGATGGTTACTGCCACCTTTATATAACTGCTTTCTTCAGGGTTGTGCTTTTAAAATCAGCCTCTGCAAATAAAAAGGCAGACTGCCTCAGCAAAGTGAGTTTCAGGCTGTGACTGGCAAGCATCTGGCTCAGCTGGTCTTTGGGCAATGTTCCAATGCATGAAAGCATCCTCTGTGTGCTCAACTAGTTCTCAAACATGAATCAAACACTGACCTTGTAGCTTTGATTCCATTTCCAATATACCCATAAAATACATGCAAGTAAATTAAACATTTTTGTGAAAGTATTATTTGCAATAATTTCTGATAGCTTCCTCTAGGAGAGTCTGATAAAACAGCGTCCTTACAGCAACTTCTCCATTTTTGTGTTCCTCACATTACTGAGAAGTTAAATTAATACTTTCTTATTTTAGATCGAAGTGCTACTTTTGAATCTGAAAACTTAGATGAGGTTTAGTAAGTTAGCTAAAATGCACAGAAATATCTCATAACAGAGGTCTCTGACTTTAATTTTTATTTTATAAAACCAGACTAGAGGAACTTATTGTATTTATTTTTTTAATATAAGTTCTCTGGCCGGTATATTTGCTTATATGTTCGTACAAAAAATCTATCACATTGATATTACATGAGTAAATTAGGTTTTCCTAATTCCTAACCATGAGATATAAGTTTGGCCTTGTCTGCCTGTTCAACTAAGCAAACAAAACTTACTTATGAAGCAAAAATTTACCTTCTTGAGATTAGGGGCATCACAAAGTCTAAAGACTGAAGCAAAATTAAACTTCAGTAACAGTTTCAAAACAGTTTGCTCCAGAAGTTTGACACATCACATAAATAAATGAGTTACTGTGTGTGCAGCTTTGCCAGTACCCACTCATACTACAAAAAGGAATTCTGGAAATGTGGCACAAAATAACAACACAGTTGAGCTGTGATGGTGCTTAGATCACATCACCTCCTGCTTATTCTACTCTTTGTCAGAATGGGACCGAAGGAGGCTCCCTATTCCTCACATAACAGACTCTTGCAATTTGGCAGATCTAGCAGCCTTTCTGGTTTTCAACAGATATAATTATTTGTCTGTTGAAAATAAATGCAATTCATTAAAATCTGAAAAATTCAAGATGGTTATTTCTTCAGAAAAAACAAACCAGTAAAAAACTCCAAATCACTTTTGGAATTGTATATGATTTGACATTATTTCTACATTGCTTTTCTGTGAGCATATGAGAGGCCCCTCACTATTTCTGTGGAACTGTTTTCTGTATGCTCTTCTACTGAACCCAAGGCACAAGTTCCTTAGGGGAATTAGGCACAGACACAAGACTGAGCTGGGGGAAAATACTTTAGGGTTTTAATTTAGATGGGAAACAGGATACTGCTTTTACAGAACTTCTGATAACCACCAAGCCATTTACAGTCATACCGTTACTGTACTGCCAGTAGCTTTGAAAGCAGATTTAAAGCTAGGCTACCCCTAGAAAGCCAAATGGCTGGAAGGAACAAACAGACCTTGCTTCAGGAAGAATATGCTGAAGACTTCACATGAACAAAGATTTCCTTCTGACTTTTGAGGTGCTGCTGTTAGTACCTCTATATTCACAAAAGCCAGTACCTTAAAACCAAGCATCCTTCTCTGAGCAACAGGGATAACAAGTGATAATTTAAGAATCTGAAGTGGCCTTAATATGAATTTAAACACTAATATTTATTGATAGAGATATTAGAATTTATCTAAACATTTCAAAGTAATTTGAGTGAATTTGAAAGTAGCTCAGTGTTAAGTTTAATATTATCAGAATGGCTAAAAATGTTATATAAACCTATGCTTTACAAGAAAAAAGCCTAGAGCACATCTAAGGAAGTAAATGGCCATCCTAGCCAACAGGAGAAAAAATGAAGCAGTATTTTTTGATGCTATTTTATTCAACATTAGTACTTGATAAGATTCCTGACTTGCTTGCTTTCTCCATTACACTATGATGGCAAACCAACATTTCAATGATGATTTGTAAGCTGATTAATAAGGTTAAGGAAAGCTGTCAGCTGGAAGTGACTCAACTAAAAGCCACAAATTAAAGTTGTGCATTCTTAATCTTCTGTCCTTTTATTAATCTTGTGGTTTTAGAAAAAGACTCTTATTCATGCTTAGAAAAGCTTCTCTTGCACCTTTTGCTGCAAGAGCTGCCAGACAGGAATGATCTGCATCGCAAAAAAGCCACACATGCTCTCCATGCCAAAACCCTGACAACAGCAGTGTCACAAACCAGCACAGGAGGGGATGTTTGCTTTGAGGGTACCCCTGAGAACCTCTCAGAGGACACAGATTTCCAGGGTGTGTGAGTTAGACACAACTCCCGCGTGTTTGGAGCTGGGACGACCGCAGATGGCGCTCCGTCACCACGCAACACCAGCCCCAAACTGGGATCTGCCCGGCTCCTCCCTGGCTGACCCGGGGCAGCACCACCCCGCACGGGGGGGTTCCCGAGCTCGGTGTACGCGTGCAGAAGGCGGGGTGCACTCACTGCTCTGTGAAATCCTCATTGCTGGTTTCTGGGTGGCCACTGCCGCTCCGGGGCTGCTATCACTGGTGAGCTGCATGAGGTCATTGATGATGGCTTGCTTGTCGACCGAGCCCGCTGGCACGCCTGGGCGGCTATCTGGGAAAAGCTGTGGTAACTGGCTGTTCTGCAGGTCATCCAGAATCTCTTCCAAGTTATCCAACTCACTGCCTGGCTGCAACAAAGAACACACAGACCCTCAGTACAGGTCAAGCTCGCTTGCTGCTGGCGCCCTGCTAGCGCCAAGCCAGGCACCCCCCAATGTCACACCCGCGCCGGCCTCGGATGCGTCTGGCAACACGCCTGATGTGGAGGAAGCTCACAAACCTGTTGGAAGGGGACTGTGCAGGCTTCGCAGGGCTAGTCTGCCGTGCTTTTGGGGAGCCCAGTGTGGCACTGGCACCCCTTCAAAAGCCCCGCATCGGGACGTATGGTTCCATACCCTGGGCAAGAGGGAGATTGTTCCCTGCGCACTCTGTGAGCAGTGCTGACAGCAGGGATAACAGGAGATCCATGAGTGCTGAGATGGATGGGGGTTTATGTAGGTATAACCAGTATTTCTTACAGCACAGTTGCATTTCTAGTCTCTTTATGACTTGATTAAAAGCATACAATCAGAAAGTTACTTTATGGCTGTAACAATTCCCTACATGCCTTTTCGTTGTTACATTCAAAACCTGAACGCTGAGTAACTCTTACATAAGTTAACTGGCGAGATATATACATAGGATTGGGAATTTATTTTGCTCCCAACTTCCCAAACCATTGAAAATAACTTCTCTAGAGTATGAAAAGAGAAATCTACATATGAATTTGTATTTAAATTCAGCAGAAAATTATCATGAAATAAAGATGTGAGAAAAATTATGTTCACCTTACACTAACATGATTACTGACCTGCTTGTTTTTCTTAAATACATTGATTTTCACTGGTGTTCTTTTTTGTCAGCTTCTCTGTCTAAAACCTCTCAAAATTAAAATAATTTTCTGAGTGAAATGTGGAAATCTTTGCAACTATATTCTCCAATCCTAAACTCCTGATTAGGGCAAAACTTGGGTAATAATTAAGAACAGGGTGTCCAGTTTCAGTTTACTACCATCTTGAACAGTAAATATATCATAACAGTATTTACAACAAATATCTACTAAAAATCAGTGTCTTCATTAGGAAATGTGCAATGACAGAGGAGAGGCAGGGTGAGCAGCAACCCATGAAGGATGGGGAACAGAGAAATAATACCATAAACATGCAGAACTGAAATACAATTCTTCCTGAGCTATTTTTTTTTGTCCTTCCCCACATCATGAACTTCTTACTGAGAGCAAGCTTACACCACAGATCACAGGATACTATAGAAATACCTGAGATGGCTTTCAAATAGCTGCTGAGGCTCTCACAGGCTGGCTAGGAAGCACTGTACATTAGTCTGTACAGAACTCCTGCCACATCTAACCTGCTCCTGGGAATTGCAGCTATTTTATTCAAAGGTAGCTAAAATGCCCCAAGGTTACACTGCTACGTGCTTTTTTTGGGTGACTGACTGTAAATAATCATGGTATTATTTTTTATTCCTTCTACATTATCTCCTAGTCATATAAATTGTAGTGTATGGTGCAAAAGAGGAAGGAATTCACTCCATCAAAAAGCAGCAGATGGGTGATCTAGAGACTGGTGTTATTGGCAAAATGGTAGGAAATCAGAGAATCAGAGGACTGGAAGCAATTTAAAGCCTCCAGGCAATATCAGTGTATGCCATTCCCTATGGAAGTTCATACAGTTGCTTGTTAAAGACATCCAGAGACAGAAAATCCACAGCTTCCCTGGAGAATTGGTTTCAGCACTCTGCCATCCTTGCTACTCTTGTTTTTTTTTCTCAGTCTCAATGCAAAATCTCTCATGCTAAGATTTGGACCCTTCCCTCCAATCGTATTTTGAATCTGGCAAACATACTGTGTTCTCCTTTCTTGTTCTAACTTTTTCTGTATTTGAAAACATGTGCCCTTTTGTGCTTTTAGCTGAAATGAAGAAACAACCTCAACTTGTGAATTTTCTTCAGCAAATAACTTGTTTTCTAGGCCTCTCATTACTCTTGTTGCTCCTGTGGATTGCTTTCAGTTGATCCACACCTTTGCTGAAGCCATGTCCAAGACAGGACTTAAAATGAAGCCTTATAGCTGCTGAGTAAAGCAGAAAATTTACTCTACACATAGTACATTTGATGGTATATTCCAGAAAAGCTTGTGATTCTTTTAATTACATGACATTACTGACTCTCCCTCATCTTGTTGTCACTATGATCCCTAGAACAGCTCTGTAAAACTTCGATTTAGTCAGTTCTCCCCTCATTTTTTTTAAAAAAAATTGAGATGTTATTCCTGAGTAATGATAATAAATAGCAATTATTCACCCTGAATGTTCCAACATTTTGTCTCTGTATCTCTTTGTTGCAGTCGAATTTGAATTGTGTCCTCCAGTGTGTCTGCAGACATTCAAGTGCCACACTCAGCTTTACCAAGCTCAATTGTCAGGTCAGGTCATTTAGGTTAACTAAAACACTGAGCAGCTCTAGATGCGGCACAAGTCCTGCAGCATCTCCATTTTGACAGTGAATCCTTCAATAACTACTGTGTGTGGAGGGATTTCCAAACAGCTTCCTCGTCACTCACAGCAGTTTCATCCTGACCATGCACCTCTACCCTGCTGCCATTAAGGGCTAAAGAGCCTTACTGAAATCTAAACTCCTTGACACACTGTTTCTCTTGTGCCAACAATCCTGCTACCCTCTTGCTGAAGGAAAACAGGTTGGCTGGTCCAAGATTACCTGCTATTGACAAATCCCTCTGATGACTCACTGCTTTCCAGGCAATTACAAGCAGCTGGGTGGACCCAAGGTATCAGTAGAAAAGGCTGAGCCAGGAAGAATCAAATGTGATTATATGAAGCCTAAATCACTGCACGGACAGGTGATAAGCAGATTCAAAAAGGCGCTCCAAGAGACAGCCATGAGTGATGTTTATAGGAGCTGCAGTTTGAGCAATGGGAGATCTGGTACAAGAAGACTGCAAGAGCCAGGAGAAGAGACTGATATAGAGCATCATAAATTAAAAGAAAAATTGAATATTATACAAAGATGTGTATAAGAGACAGGATATAGAGCATCATAAATTATAGAAGGATGATTCAGTACTCTTTGGGGGAATTAAGACATATGGCCTTCATTACATGTATCTGAGACAACAGCAAAGGGAAGTTTTATATGTTGCAGAGGGGGTTTTTTGGTTGGTTTTATGCAGGATTTTGTGTCATCTTTTCTTTAAACATTCTGGCTACTGCAATTCTTTGTTCAAACACTAGATATATATATAAAAAAATAAAAATCCCACCTCAAAACCAAACCTAAAAAAACACCAATGAAGAACATATTGATCCAAATGTGTCAGAAAACTGCACTCCCTAAGATGCTTTTAATTCCTCTCAGAAGTGGCAAACAAAGGGCACATACAACAGATGTATTACAACAACACAAATACACAACCTTCTCCCTTTTTTTGCTTAATAATCAATATTAAGTATTTCATCCTTATATTTTTATAAGAGTTGTCAGCTGCTACAAAAGCTCCAAGAGATTTGGAATTAACACCAACCTATGATGTTAGCCTAAGTCTTTCCAGACATACCCTCAAATGGCACCATATGTGCAGAAGCTAGCATTAAAATATTTACTTGGTTAGTTTCATGGGATTTTTCTTTTATTTATATTTTATATTTATTTGTTAGTGGTCTAAATTGAATTTTATGTAAGTAGAAGGCACAGCCTAAGCTCCCTGTGAAACAATTATTTGTCAGGGATTTTTTAAAAAAAAGCACCTGATAAAGTACTAAGCATCACAAGAAAGTTCTTGTGAGGATATTTTCATTATGTCTAAGTAATGCAATTTTGCCAATCTCTATAGAACTTGGACACTAGGTGCCAGAAAGTGCAAGACAAATAATTCTCAGGAATATTTTTGAATTTGAAAAAGTACTTATTTTATACTGTCATATAGAGAAATACAGAATGAAGTTAAGAGCTTACAGAATTTTTTTTCAGCTGTACTGAAAGGCAGCTGCACCTCAACATGAAGTTTGGTTTACAAAAGTAGCTGTTTCAAAGTCTAGCTTCTATGGATTGTAAAAGACTGGATAAGATACTCAAGTCTCCAGAAATCTCCTTCCTTCCATGGGCAATGTCCATGGCTTGCACTGTGACCCAGTATTCTAAGGACTTACAACAGGCTGTCTTTTGATGGGGATCCAACTTGAAACTACACCTGACTTGCATAAATTTGAAGTTAGCTTATCTTCTACCTCAGAAGTATGGGCAAAGCATTTGACCATAAGAGGCAAACAAAATCAAATCCCTGCTCCAAATTGGCAATAAATTAAAGGATTATGAAAAGAAGAGGAAAGGAAATTAGAAGTGGAACCAATACAGTATTTTTCTCCCTGGTAACTGCAATAAACATAAAATTGGCTAGAAATCCTATTAAATTATCAAGCTATTCTATGACTAACATTTGAAAACAGAACTGTAATTGAAGACATTCAGAAAATGGAATCCCCATTCTAAGGCTTTGATAGAATTTCAAGAAGAAACAAATGTTCCTCATGAACTTAGTGGATTCTGGCCTATTAAACCAGAAATAGGTTTTTTAAAGATGAGTGGCATGTGCAGAGAAAATATGCTAGTATTGGGAAGACAGTGGTTTCCACACAAAGCATGAGCACAGCACAGTTGATAAAATATGTCAGGAACACCAGAGCAGTTTCTGAGTTTTAGGACAAAAATGTACATACTTGAGATGGTTTCTGGAACAGATTTGTGCACACTGTTGCATTGCAAAGTCCCTGTCAAACAGGCTGTCTTTATGGTCTACTGAACAAAAAAAAGGAGAGTACACTTGCGGAGATTAGAATTTTATTCAACACTCCCCCAAATGACTTCTCAGAGAACAAGCTACTTTAGCAATATCTAACATTGTTCATGATGTTTCTCTAACGTTCCCCTGTACTTCCACTCTCCTTCCCCTCCAAGCTGTCAGCCAGCCCTTCTGACCATCTCCTGATCACTACAGGGGCTGCTCCTGGCAGTGGACAGTCAGGGAGAGCAGAAGGCAGGCTCACTGCTGAGGAACGCTTTCTAACCTTTTCTAACACTGGTGAACCATATGAAAACTTGTGGTGCTTGACAGCAACAGCCCTACTACTGTAGGAAAACCCCACTGAGTGTCCCCAGCAGGTCTCTCTTTCATCCTCTCCCCTACAGCTGCCATAACTGGAACAGCAATCAGCCTAATAAAGCCTGATAACCATCATCCCACCAAGGAAAGGGAAAAAGGTACGGCAGTGCTGGAAATATTCTCTGCCATTTGAGAAAGGCTTCCTGTCAGTTGCTGCTCTCTGCAGAAGAGTACTACCTAGAAGACTGCTATTTATAGTACAGTGGTGCACTTCAAAGCATTTCCTGCTCAGAAAGTCACACCAGAAGTAAAAGGAGAAAATGCAATGGCTCTGTTGCCTCCCAACACACTGATCTCCCTTGTTGAGGCCATCCCACTGCTGCTCTGCTGCAGTTTCCAGAGAAACTGCACACTCCAGTGACTAATTACTTAAAAATACAACATTCCTCAGGGAGGAGAAGTTTTAAATAAACCTGCAAAATAGGTAACACAAGCACATGGCTAATTTTTACATATGGGAGGAAGAAGGAGGGGGAAGGATGCAGGAGGATGGAAGAATTTAGCTCAAGAATCTGTGTACTAGTCTTGTACTAAATAGTTCCAGCTTTGATCTAAATTTAGGCAATGAGCACTTCCTGTGGGAGACCATCTTCCAAAGCTGAAGAGTTTTGATGCTAAATATTTTTAGTGATTTTATAATTGGGGTAAAGTGGTTATTTGTTTAAAGACCTGGCTTTCAGACTGTTAAACACATTATTCTATATTCCCCACCATTTCCTCTCCTACTCCATGCTGGACTTCTGTTTATTCAGCTCCAGGTTTCACTGCATTTTAAGTGGGTTTTAAAGTTCTATGTACAACCACCAGGAGCAACACAAGCCCTTCTGTCATTATCCAGCAGTCTTCCATCACAAGTGACAAGACTGGCTGCTCCATACCTTGGTGCTGAGGAAGCCCATACCACTTTATCACGACTCCAGCACTGCTTTGTGGTTTTCTGAACAAACACAACTCCTGGACCTTTCTGTACCTCCTGTTCTCTCTCTCCTGGGAGACAAACTCTGTCTTCAAATTTTAAGAAAAGGCAATACATCCACAGCCCATACTTCAATCCCCTCAAATCCCTCCCCAACCTCAGAAACACAAAACCTAAAAATAAAAAATGAATAGACTATTCACTTTACAAAGTTCTTAATTCAGGAGACCTGATTTTCAACTGCTTGAGGTTAGCCATGCTTGTGGACACTGAAGTCTCTTTCTTGAAAGTTGGTTTTATAGTTTACATTTAGGGTGAGACACAACTTGCCTATAAAAAAGTAAAGCAGTAAACAGTTTAAACTGTTCACCTGTGCTGCCACTTGTCAATGGGAATATCAATAAAGAACAGCTGACCTTGTCTGTTTTAGATACATATTAGGATAAGATTAAAAAAACCCAACAAAATCCTCGAGTATTTTTCTGTGTTTCCATCAGCAATAAAAGGAGTCTGTAGGACTACCTTGGACTTGACTTTAGAGTTCTAGAGGGGATAAAACCTGCTGTCGGAGAATTGGTTTGTAGGCAAAACTGTTTCTTGTGTACTCCACAGAGCTCATGAAAAAGGAAATTTTAATTCTTTTAGAAATTTAATTCTTGGGGAATAAACATCTGAAGGCCATGATTTTGATCTATGGATGAAGGGCATAAATTTTTTGGTGATTGCTAAAGTTTACATTCTTGTCAAGTACCTAATACTGGAGGACTGAAGATCTTTGCCTTTAATCTTCTACTGACTTAATTGTATAGGATCTGAACTAGGAATTGAAATCAATCAGACATTTTAAAAATACTTCATTCTTGCCAGTTTAGCTGTGAATTTCTTGATGTCTGTATTTTTCTAGCATAATGAACCATAAGTTCTCACAGAGAATCTAAATCCTATCTCCACAGACAATACAAAATACAGGCTTCTATTGGAAACTAAACTAACATCCAGCCTTGAGGATAAATCGGTGCAAATTTCAGTAAGGAGAAATTAGTACAATTTGGCTTGGTTTTGCCTGAAGTGTGGGAAGGATTGAAAAACCACAATTGCTTCTACATAGTGGCAATAGCTGTCAAATTTTGTTGAAACAAAAACAGCAAAGTAACCTTAGGAGTTGCCTGGAAAACTGAGAATTTAACAATGCTGCATCCAGAGTGGAGCAGCACATTTGGCCTCTATGTTTTGTGGTTATAACCACTGTTGAAAGAACTGTCTACTAGTTATAGACTGCCAATAGGGCAAATAAAAATAATAATAATTTAAAGTTGTGACTTAGGACTGTTGCCTATCCCTCCTCAGCCTTACAGTACAATAGAGAAAATATTAAAAAGTGCATTGATACACACACAATAAAAAGATACAATAGGTTAAAAAGAATAAACAAGCTCAAACCTAGTTTGCACATTAGAAAATATACAAGATTTTTATAATTAAAGATGCAGCTGTGAATGAGACACATGAACGTTTCCATTGTATATGATCTGATCATGATTTACAAACTAAAGCTTCACACAGAGGGCTGCCTAGGGATTAATGATCAGCTGGGAGATTTCAGAGTGTAGGACAAATCTAAGGATCATTAACTCCAGCTAGTTATAACCTTCCCAGAAAATGCTTTATGCTAAAATTGATATTGTAATTACCCATTTTATAAATAATATAAACAGTAAGTAGCAGACTGTTTTTGCTGTGTCCCTTTTTCTTGGGACTCTGAAAACTGAAGCACTCTGGGTGATGTGGACTTGGCGCTTTTGGAAAGTGACTTCTGCATGAAAAGCCAGTGACATAACACTTCTTAGCTTATAGGTCCCAGCAATACACAATTTATTATTGTGTTGGGTAGCACAACAAGAAGTAATCTTGTACAGAAAGCAAAGAAATTCTGAACACAAAATTCAATGCAGATAGCCTTCCACAAGGAGACGTGATCCCTGCACTGAACAATTATCAGCAGAAACTTGAGGCTGAATATAAAGAATTTTTAAGATGACAAGAAAAGCCCATCAAATCCACTAATTTGGCACAGAAGTCTATTTGCTTTGATTTTAATTTGCAGGTCAAGCATAGCATGAAGATCAGTAATGCAAAGTTTGTTATCAGTCCTTTCAAACAACTCCTGTTCTTGAGCATGAACCTGTTTTCCTTGGGAGGAGTGTAGCTGCTATGCTGGGCCAGGTCAAGGGCCCATTTAGCAAGCACAACAGCAGTTCAACATCAGCCTATGGGAAAAGCTGTCAATTAGTTATCACTAACCAAGAGTCACGAGTATTTTCTCTTTGCCCGATTACCATCTGGGAAAGGCACCCTGCATTATCGCTCTCCTCCCAGGCAGAGTCTGTGCTTTTACACAGTGTGATCATTACAACCCAGTAACACTGACTGGGAAACTGAGTGAAGGCTGGATTTCAAAAGACAGGTAACAGCCTCCTGAAGTGCCAAAGTGCTACTCTTAGAGGAAGTCAGAAGGCAGGAATGCAGGCCTGGAACAAGCCATTCACACGTAACACAAAAATTAGCTTACCTGTTCATTGGGCTCAAAGCTTATCTCTTCTTTTTCCGTCCTCATAGCTATTAACTTTGTGCTACCGGAAGGGTCTGTCTTACTGTCCAACCGCTCCAGTTTTGGGGGTATGTCTGGTAAACCAATATCTTTAGTATCATCTTTATCTAGCAAGTAGCGAAGTAGTGCATTATTATTCTTCTTAGGACTCGCTGGCTCCTGTTTAACAGTCACCTCTGAACCAGGAGCTGTGCTACTGGACTCCTGGTTCAGTTCTTTGCCTGTGGCCTCTGCTGTGAGCTTGGCCAAATCGACAGGAGAACTACTGTCCTGCAATAGTCTGTGCAAAATTTTATGCTTCTCCTTGAGTGAGGTTCCGTGTGCTGAACCAGACCCAGGCAACCCTCCCGCGGAGTCCTTGCTGATGTCTCCCATGGTACTGGACAAAGGTGAAGGCTCCATCTGATCTGATTTGGTGGTCAGCAATTGTAAGAGCTTTGTCTGGCTTTTTCCGTCGTGCAGTTTACTCTGTCCATCAGGTCTCTCACCACTGACAACCGGTGGCATGTTGCTATCGCTGTTGTCTTTCTGCTCTCCTGAATGGCAGCTGCTCTCTGCTTGTCCAGTTGTACCTTCTGATTGCTCCCCATATATTCCAAAGCAGTCTTTAGAGTCCAGGCTTCCCATCTTGCTTAGCTGGGGAGGATTCATATTCACAGGGGAATTTTGTAAATTTCCCATTTTTAGGTCAGGTGAAGCCAACGACGATCCTAGAGAAACGCCGTGGCCCTCGCTGAGGGCCTGAAGTGCGTTCAGGGAACTGTTGGTGTAGTTATGGCTATTTCCTGTGCTGCTGCAGACTCCCACAGGTGAATGTAAGCTTCCTGCAGGGGAGAACTGACTGGGTGGGATGCGAGGACTTCCTGCCACTCCAGGGCTCACGCGATGCCTTGGGGAAAGCATAGAGTTTGGCTGCCCTGGGTTCATGCCGGGGCTGCTTTGTGAGGGGCTATTCATTTTTAGTGCATAGTTACTACCCTGAGGAGTGGATGCTTGTATGCTTGACACATGGTTCATTCCCCCTGAACCACCAAACCTGCCTGCTGGCATGCCCACTTGCTCCTTTGGGCCATTTATGGCAAAATTTATATTGCTACTGATGGTCATATCCTGACCTGGGTTCCCACTGCACATGGCCTGATGGGCAGGGCTGCTGGAACTAATTGGGTTCAATATCTTCCCCATTCCTTGTCCAGTCAAATCCTGATTCATTCCACAGACATTCTGCTCTCTATGTGGCAAGAGGAAGAAAAACAGCCTGTTAGCTAAATGACAGTAGCCAACTTGCAATTACATTACGGAAAAAGAAGCAAAACCCCAAACCTCACTTTAAAATAACACAAAACCCCTACAATCAAAAACAAATCAACAATTTGACAAAAGTGATATGCAACTCTCAACACGGATGAACATTAACAGTATGGTTTTTCAGTACCTCATTAGAAAACAATGAAAGAGAGGAAAAACAAAATTAAACCTCACTTAAATGACAGAAATGCTGATAGGTCACAGTTTCAGACTCCCTTTAATGTATCTCTCCTCTACAATTTGGCAAGAGCTAACTTCTAGAACTGAAAGAAATCTCATCTGAAACATATGACCCAACAAATACATGTTTTACAAGACAGCTGCAGACAGCTGTTTGCTGGAGTTTTGAATTTCTCTGAGTTAGCCCCACCACAAGGCTGGAGTGGGCTATTTGCCCACCAAGTTCATAGCGAAAAGAAAGTTGAAAAAGTCACATTTTTACACTGCCAGAGTGTTTCAATACTGCTCCAAAACAGCATGTGAGCCAAGGGAACTACTGGATACTGGTTCAGAATGAGAACAGTCTGTTAGCAATCCAGTCCTGCACAGGCATTTAGGAAAAGGAGAGAAGAAAAACAAACCACACACATAGGAGCTGAAACTCATATTTTAGAGATGTAGGCCGCAAGACAGAAGAAACAGAAGAGACACACACACACACACACACACACACACACAGAGAAAAAGCTCCTGTGAGAGCACCTGAAGGTCACTC
Source organism: Parus major (assembly GCF_001522545.3). Classification (NCBI taxonomy): domain Eukaryota; kingdom Metazoa; phylum Chordata; class Aves; order Passeriformes; family Paridae; genus Parus; species Parus major. The sequence continues at coordinate 118,333,586 of NC_031769.1, forward strand.
TTCCTCAGCAAATTTTAATTAGTTTATGGGAAGATGTAATGCACTTTTTACTCTGTGCTAAAACTTAAATTAGGAAAATCAGACATATTCCCAAATGCTAAAAGCTACAAAAGAGACAGAGTCAAGTAGGTTAGGAAGGAAAAAATGAATTTCTGACAAAAAAAATCAAATCAGCTCTGGACTTCCAAAACCAAATACAAATGGAACATTCTTAATATGCATTCTCCATGAGACAAAATCCATTCCTATTTGCACAGTATAAGTAAGTGCAGATAAACCTCCACTTTTGCTAAAGCATGAGAAGTGAAATAATTGAAGAATACAGAGTGAATCTTCTTATTCTGTATTTGTTGCCTTAGGTATAAAGGTAAGGATGAAAAACATTAACTATAAAAAAAGGGCTATTTTTAAAACCTTATTACAAATACAATAGTACCAGCACTCTGCTAAAAATTTGCAAGAAAATATATTAGTACAATTTTAAACTTATTAGTGCTTTTTAAAATTTAAAATTTGGCACTTAATAAAATATTAAGTCCATTCAGCAATCCAAAGAAAACAAATTGCAGACAGCTTTTGGTCAGATCAATCTACAATTTCTATAAAATGGTTTCAGTTATAATTATGTTTAGCACTGTTTTCTTCCTCTCAAGAAAAATGACACCGAGGATTCAAGGAAAATGGTATTGTAATTACAGTCAGCCAATAAAACCTGAAACAAAATCTGATACAAATACACCAGGACACACAACGACTTAATAAAAATTGTATGTTGAAGTTTTGATGTCAGTGATTACTGAGCTCTGACTTTAACATATTATTGACTGTACTTTTTGAGAAAAAAACCCCAAACCAACAGTAGTGACACTCCTTAGGATTGGACATATGAAAGCCACTAAGCCAAACACCAGAAAAGACGAGGAATGAAGGGAATCAAAGAATTAAATAACACTTTGTTTCAAGTGCAGCCCTAGCCATCATAACATGTTCTTTTAAGAAGAAATAGAACCAATGATACCGAATCTGAACTACGAGAATTCTAAGTTTTCTAGATTTAATTACAGTTGGAAAATTCCTTGCATCTACTATGCAAAATACAGGAAATTAAAATACTGACATTAAGAACATGACATTGAAAATCCAGCATGTCATTTTTAAATTCTGAAATAATCTTACAGTCTTTTCCTGCTGCAAGCATTGAATTCAAAATCTTACTTTGTTTCCATGATATCAGTTCTGGGTCAACTGAAATCGATCAGCCTTAAACAACCCATTTGCTTTGGCAACCTTGTACTTTGCATGTCCCTTAGCAGAGTGTGGATGTAAGGAAGCGGCAGGATTACCTGTGAAGCATATGCAAGGAGATTACAAGCTGAGGTTCACTGGTCGTCTGAGAACGGATGAGCTTGCTCTTTGTTTGGGCAGAAACGATGGTGCCGTCCGACAGGGAAAAGCGATAAACGGGACTGAAGGCCAGTCCCTGCCTCAGCACTGCAGGCAAGCAGAACAACACCGTTAAACTAATGAGAAACTGCAGCTCAGGTAGCTCAGCTGCCCAACTTCTGATGTTCAGCATCGATGTCTCAGATGCAGTGCTAATTAAGCAAAACAAATGAAAGGAACATTTTGAAAATAACTAGATGCGATGCATACAAAATAAAGGATCCTGCATGCTGTAGGGTGATCAAATGAAAATCTGTAAGGAGTGACAGCAATAACAGGAAGATACCATGAAATAGAATGTACTTCAGAAGCAGACAGGAAGTTCTTAATGTCCATTTCACTTTTCATCAAATACGTGTCTAATTCCTTTTGTTCCTCAAACGCTTTTTCATTGTACCATCTACATCATGATGATTTAATAGAAATGTCCTTAGTTTTTAGATCACCTGTTTCCATTAGCCTGTGTACTCTCCTTACTGCTTGCCTAAATTGTCTTGCAATGGTTACTCTTACTACTTCTTTAATTTAAAAAATGCATAAACTCTTACATAAGAACAATTAGAAATGAGAAGTGGAATGAGAAAATATTACTTCTAAAAGAACAAATACAAAATATATATAGCTCAAAAAAATTAAAATACAATTCCCTAAAGCAAAACTGGGCCTCTTCTACCCTTTCTCAGTGTTGACTGCATTTCAGTTTTGGGGCTTACTTCACTTTATATATTCTTCAGCCTTTTATGTTTTTAATGCAAATCTGAACTTCAACAAATTCAGTTCTCTAACTTCCACAGACCTCTGTGACACTTCTTTAATGAAAAATTAAAACATGCTGTGGAAAAGCAAATCTCCCGAACATTTATTCTACTGTTCACTCTCTGCCATCAATGACACAAGTGTGGTCACTTACAATTTCTAGTCCAAAAGCAATCACATTAGGATTGCATGTATGAGAGAAGTAAAATACTTCAAAAATTTTCATATAATTATTTAGGGAAAAAATAGGAACAAAGCAATACAAATACATTTAATTTCCTATTTTTTTTTCATATACACATATTTTCTGTGGGGTTCTTTCTCTTTTTTCTTTTTCTTTTTTTTTAATTAATAGTATCATGTGATCTTCATTTCACTGCTTGTCTTCTAATATTTCCTGTTGTAATGAAATTACATGGTTTTCCAAGTGTGGCCTTTATTTTTCTGGTCTACAGAGCTACCACATTTTCAGCCTCACAAGACTGGTTACAATTACTTTCCTTCCCTGTCCCCCACTGTTATATATTGTTCTGCAAGGTTTCAAAGTATTATCTAGGCAGTGAGAAAACAGGAAGCACAATTTAAACAACCAGAAGGGCTTTTTCAGAGTAAAAATGTAACGAAAAACAAAAACCTACAACAGTGAAACAATACAAAACAAAATTTCACTGTTAGGTATGTCATTGTTTCAGTTTAACCTCTGGGCACCAGAAGGTCCAAAGCTCTTAACTTTAGCATATACCACATCAGGAAATTCCAGTACTCAATGCCAACAGGATACAAGTGAAATCTCTACTTAAATCATTTTCCAAACTAATTCTTTAAGCAAACAAGAATGTTTCCATACTCCTTTTGAGGAAATGCTATTTTTCTGACTGCGGCCAATAAAAACTTGCCATATATTCTGCTTTTTATACTGAGAGATAATTTTAAAGCATGTTTTCTATTTATCAAGCTAATGCTGTATTTTTTCACACTGTAATGCAGGATTACATGTAGGAGATCATTACTTTCTTTACTCCCATTCTCAAACCACAATGACTTGAAAACTGCAAGCACAAAGATGTTACAGCCCAAGATATGACTTGTTTTTCTTCTCCATACTTCAGGACAGGGGAGCTAAATATTTCAGCCATTATTCCTCTTCAGTGCTGCATCATTTGTAGGAAAGTAAATCCAGAACTTTTTCCTCCTCTTATCACTCCTCTTTTCACTCTGACAAGAAGAGAGGAGCCCTCTCATTTAGACTAATGCTACAATTTACATGACAATCCTAAACCATAACTGCAAAACAATACAGTGTGAACTCCAAAACACATATTTTCACCACTTCATAGGAAACTTAAGAGAGGACTCATTCAAACCTTAGGACCCAGTGTAATAGCTGCTAATTTGGTCAGGAATAACTTGATGACTGAAATAACAAGTGCTGGGATGCCATGACACATACCCCTAAATCATCTCAGGCACAGATGGGTCCTTACCTGCAACTGCTCTCTAAATCCCTGAGGTTTAACTTTAATTGCATACTGCCTTCTTCAGTTCTGTCTGACATCACAGCACAAGGCTGTGAACCTTTAGCACTTCTACTATATATACCCCTGAAAATTGCTGTTATCTAAAATAACACAGCAATTCTGTGACCCCACATTTATAAAACACCACCTGAAGATTTCAGGAAAGCAAAACATATTAAAGAATATTTAACTAATGCCTCATGATCACACAGCTCTTTTGTGTGTGTGTGTGTGTATTTGGTGGAATAATCTGATATTCCAGTTACAATTTAGCATCCAAGATGACATGTTTGTTGCTTAATGACCATAGTAACTATTTGTTACAAGCCAGCTGTAAACTCTGTTCTTTAAACATGAACCCAATGAATGATGCTTCTGTACTGGAAATGTTCCAGCTATTCCTAAATGGTTTTGAAATTACTTTCCCATGGACTAGATAGGGTTATTTGCTTTTATTAATTTGGGTTTGTGTTAACGGTTTTACAAAAATCCCCACCCAGTCACTACCACAGCAACCTCATGGGGACCATTCCAAAGTGCAATACCTTCCTACTTCTTACCTGCCATAATCTTGACTGAGTAGATGTGCTCCTGGGATATCCTGTAACTTACCAGCTAGATACAGTGCAACAATGTAGGTTTCCAAATAGTATGAGAGGTGCAGCTTTGGGAACCTACACTCAGTGTTTCTCACAGGAAATGTAACAGTAAAAGTCCATTTTTGTAGAGAAAAGGAACAAAGGCAATGAACTGCAATGTGTGAATTTGGGTTTTGCAGAATAATGGTCAGTGAACATTTTGGTGGACAACATACAAGGGTCTTTCTTTCCAAAATAATTTTGACATTTTTAAGATTTAAAACACTCCAAGATGTCACAGCTGTAACATCATTGTAACCAAGTTGTAACAGCCTTTAGGAAGGCTAAAACAACCAGTGAAAAAGCTGAAGACCTCAGTAGAGAGCCATCAGTTTGTTAAGTAAAGCAGCTTGAGAAAGGGACTGTCAGTAGCTGGTGATTGTTCCAGGAAAGCATAACAAAGAGAGCACAACCAAGAGATACAAATGGCAAAGAGGTTAAATATATAAAGTGCTAAAAGGATGAAACCTAACCTTCCTGGTGATGCCTCTTGGCAAAAGATATTTCTCCCTCGTGCTGCGAATGGAACCTCTGAATGCATCTTCTCACCAAATCCTCCCAGCCAGGTTTCATAGCTGCTCGCATGGTACTTGTGTCCAGTGAAGTTATTTTGCCTGATATTAGATACATCAGAAAATATTTGTTATAGCAATTTCCCCACTGAGGAAAAATAAATGAAATGAAAACCTTCTACTCCTATTTCACAATACCTTGAAGATCCTGGCGTGTAGTAAAGCTCTCTGACGAAGGAAGAAGTGGTCTTTCCTTCATTGGAGCTCTTCTTGCAACACAAATCAAGCAAGACTGCAAATCTTAGAGAAAAATGTTACTTCATTTAATTTTTATGGAAAGGGAAGACTTCTGCTTCTACAAAGACTTCAGAAATACTTTAAAAAAGCTCTTTATATCTATTTGGACCAAAAAAAAAAGATTTTGTACCAATAAATGCACAGACAAAACTCAGTTGGTTTGTATCTTCATTACTTCTTAAAACATTAAATAAAACAGGAAAGGTGGGTTTGTTCTCTTTCAGAAGAAAAATTAACAAGGACTCCACCACAATCTGTAATATTGGCACATGTTTAAGGATCTACCTGTAGTAGCTCAACCACTCAGGACATAAGTAATAAAGAAAAATATACTGCATGCACAAAGAGCACATTTCTTCAACACTCACCATTTTGTACCTTCTAAGCCAAATTTCTTAAACTTGTCCCAAATGCTTGCTGTTCCTGAGAACTCACCTTCACAATAACCATTTTTCACTTACCTGAATACTTACAAAACAATCTGAGGAAATTTACCTGCTGAAGTAATAAATGGTAAAGGAAATGGTGAACCACGATTGCCTTTAAATTCTAAGAATTCAAAAAATTGCCCTTTGAAACTTTCCTCCTAATCAGCTATGCTTTTCTTACAATTGCAGCAATATAAAACTAGGGTGTCTCTCTTTGAGGTAAACATAATTTCTCTAAGTTTTCTCAGTTGGTTTAATAAATAGATGCAAGCAAGTGTATACTCTCATAGCCAAGACAAAAGTACATTTCTACAGTTAAATAAAAAAAAAAACCTAAGAATTTTTTCAGTTTTCAGGACTTAGAGGTCACTTTTTCAACTGCTCTGAAAGTGCATTAACACAAACTGGGAATGGTAATTACCTTCGCCATCCTCCTTGAAAGAATTTGGTTGAGAAACAGCAAAGCACTGCATAGTTTCATATTTCTGATGTGCTTCCTGGTTATCATGGCCTTCTTCAGAATCAGCAAGAGGTTTCACCAGCATCCGACAATTAAAGGTATGGCTATTACGCCTAGGAGTGTCACCAGACCAAGATCCCCCATTCACTGAGCAAAAGCAAAATTGGACAGTGAGACAAATCTGGTATCAGGCATTTCTGCTGCTTATCCACAGGAAATTAATCAAGGTGCTTTACAAACTGTTTGGGAAACAAGCCCATTTAACAACAACAATTTAATTTTAATATTAAATCCCAAACCAGCACGTAATTAGGTCATTTATAAAATTAACAGATTTTAAGAGCACTGCTAATTTGTTCAGCTATTATGTTTTTTTCAAGTGACTTAAAATGACATAGGGGAAAAGCAGAATATAAGTCCAAATATTGGTGCATGCAAAAGTTACATAGCACAGCAACAGCCTGCTGGGTAGATCAAGTTGATTTATGAGACTGAAAAAAATAAGGCAGTATTTAAGATCTTTCCAGTAAACTTAAAAGATACTACTAAAAGACATGGCTACATTGTATAAAAATCTCTGTCCAGATTAGAAAGGGAAAGAAACAAACTAATATGCACTTATAAAAACAGGAAGCAATACCACAGGGAATATATTGAAACACACAGTCACAGCTACAATGGGAAAGACTGAAGGGTTGAAATGACCTGGGTGGAGCTATGGATAAAACTAAAGCCTAACACAGTACTTAAGACAAGTAAAAAAAGAAACAAAATCCTGAGATGCACAAATATAGGCACTGGACATCAGTCAGAGCGAATTAATGTTACAGTACATTAGGAAATGGCAGGGTCATATTTAAAATACTCTTCACTTGCCCTCTTCAGTCATAAAATGCAATAAATGCAGTAATATATTGACTTTAGCCATTTACATTTTTGCTTCTTCAGAGTATATAAGTACAGTAATAAAATGCTAAAGTGAATTGAGTAATACTTTTTAAACTGCTGTGAGTAAATGAGGAACCCAGTATTGACTCCTTCTTTTCAGCTCCTCCAAAACTCAATGACATTAAAACTAATATTAATATGAATCCAAAAATGGCTGGAACTAACAAAAACAGGTTTGGAAAGTTAAGAGTAAATGCTGCTGAGAATAAAAACATTGAAATAAAAATTCTAGCCTAAGGAGTTTTCTGATTTTTCTCTTACATTCCTCCTTTTCTGGGCCATTCTTGGAACAAGCAGCCTAGACAGAGAACTAACAGAGTTCACACAGCTAATGCTGTCTTTTAGTGATTCACTCTGGAGATCCATTAAAAAATATCAGCTAACATGAATTACTAAGAGCAATTTTAACAAAGAAGAATTGGAAAGGAGTGGAGGATGCTTTTGAGAATAATATTAATCTTTCATAGTCTATATATACATTAAAAATAAATAATGTATATGATGAAACGGTAAGTAGTGTCAGGACTTTAACTTAAGTTATTGAAACGTTGACTTATAAAATCAAAGTTAAATAAGTAACGGTATGACATGAGGAAAAGTTACATACCTAAAGATTTTGGCAGCAGGATTTTGACAAATTCATTGTGGTCCCCTACATGCAGGATGCTGTATATGCTTGTGTTCATCAGCTCTTCTTGGTTGTACCTCAGGTACTGTGTCACATTCTCAGAAACAAACACAACATTACCTTCTGGGTTCACTACAAAGAAGAACCCATCCAGGGCCTAAAGGGGGAAAACCCGAAAACGAGAGAGATAAACACAGTAACAAACAATCAAATTAACAAAATATACATAAAATAAATTCTCCATCCAGAAAACATAACAGAATCTTTCCTCATCCATTCCAGTTCTTATATTAGTGTCTGTAAGAGTAAAGGACACATTCAGATTAAGCATCTAATCTTACTTATATGACACTAGTGTAAAAGCACAGAAAGGTGCACAACCCTACAAAATAATGAAACCCATGCATGGAAACAAACCAAATTCCCCATCCCAAACAACCAAACATAATGGAAGAGGTAACCTTCTGTCTATCTGCCTGTGTATGAAGTAAGGAAGCACCAGAAGATGGTTCTGCTAAACCCACAGCCTGTTCACTCCTCTATGCAGCACAGGAAGACTGATCCCAGGAAAACACCATGGGATGTCCTGGCACAAGGCAAGGAAAACACTGGCAGAAAGAAAGACTCTCTCCACATCCCCAGCAGTGCATCTTCATAGAGATGAGGCCCCATGGAGCTGGGAATGTGAGGCATTAAAAGCAGAGAAAGGCAAAGGGAGAAGAGAGCAGGCAACGAGCAGAGAAGATGGGGGAGCATTAGACTCTGCTTTTAGGACTGCTTTCATTTTTAAAAATTTGACACCAGTTTATTTCAGTCCCCACATCATCCAAGGAATAAAGAGGCATCAGATTTTCACCTTCACAACTCAGCTTCATGGTTTTCCAAAGGACTTAAAGTTTCTGTGAGGAAGTGTCTACATTAGTATTTTCTGCTGATTGGTTTCCCTTCTTATCTCTTGTGACAGTGATGACCTAGCTGCAGCATTCTCTCCAGGATATCTGCCCTACGTTATCTGAAACCTAAGCCAAATACTACATCACTGCTACCCACTGAAGATGAAGTAAAAATCTGAGTATTGATAAGAAATTCTCATACAAACTTTATTTTTCTTAAGATGCAAACATGATTGCAAATGGTAGAAATATATCATTATAATTTTATGTAATATGAGCAGATAAAGGGAGGATACAGTTAAAAGCATCAAAGCTTTTGGTCTAAGCATTCAATTAACAATCTACACAGACTTCTGCAGCTTTGCCTGATTTATTCACCTCTCTAAGGATTGGCAGGAAATCACTGGAAGAGTTGTAGTTATTGTATCTCCAGGGACAGAAATAAATTAGAAAAACAGGCCACCCACAATTCATTGTGGGCCAAAACCAAGGGGATCCATACTAAATCTGAACACAGCTCACTGCAAAAGAATCTGAACAAGGAGGAGCTGCCACAGCAAGCACAAGGCATTTTTTATTTGACCCAACTTGCATACTGCACTAGTACTGTGTTGGTCTTAGCAGGCAGTTCTCAAGTCCACTCATTACAGAGACTTGTTTAAAATATTACTGAGCAGTTAGCAAATCTAGACAATAAAAGAGAAGGCTAAGGATAGATTTTACTTCTGCCTTCAGCCACCCAGCAGGAGGCTAAAGAGAAGACAAACCAGGCTCTAGGTTAGAGGTTCACAAGGGAAGGATGGGATGCACCAGTCACAGGTTGCAAGTCAGGAAACTTCATGGAGATACAAGAAAAAAAATTCCTCCAAGAAGGTGATCAGATACGGGAAGAGGCTGCAAACAGAGATATTCAAACTTTGGCTGGACTTGGATCTGGGCCACCTGCTCTACTTGGACCAGCTTACACTGGGAGGTAGAAATACACAAGCTCCAAAGGTTTTTCCCCAGCTAAGTTAGATAAGTCAATGATTTTGCTCCAGGGGAGGGTCAGTGAAAGCACAATGCAAGCAGAGCAGCTGAGCCAGTGGCTGACAAACGCTTTATTTGTTCTATTTTAAAATGACAACATAATAAAACCCACTAATAAATGTATAAGTGCATACTTTCCCTGTCTACCTCTAAATTCAGATAAACTAGGCCTTTTTTGTTCCTGTTGTCAAATTCTGATCTCTAACATTGTTTTTTATCATTGCCTTCTGTTTGTTTCTGATAATTCTTGGTTCTTCCTGTTGATTTACTTTCTTTGTGAGCCTTGTCCTTTAGATGTATTTCTTAACATTCATTACATTTTCCTGCTGAGTAGTATTTATTTTAACTAAAAAAGATTTACAAATTAATTAATAAATTGAGGTTCTAGTATAATTTTCAGCATAGTAATTTCTAGTATAATAATCAGCATCTCTGCTATGGATTAATGCCTTAGGCTGCATTTCACCACCACTTAAAAGCCAGTGTAAGCATGGCCCATTTGATTTAGTACTTCCTACATCACAACAGCAACCTGTACTGTCTGAGGCTATGAAGAGCTGGACCAGAGAGCCAAGCACTAATTAAAGGAAAAAAAGATGCTAGCCACATCACTCTCCAGCTGGCCAACCATAGAAGCCACGGTATTTAGGCTGGCAGAAGGGTGTGGGTTTGGCTGAGCCATCCTGCTTGGCAGCTGTCCACACATCAATTCACAGGGGCTACAAAACCAAAGCTATCACAGATGCTTATTGGAGCCCTAAGGATAAAATTTTCAAAGGTGGAGATGGCAAGCAAGAGATTATGAGAATTACTGGCATCTCACAATAATCTTCAATTTTCCCTACTGTTTCCTAGAGTGGTAACTTCTTTGGCAAAGAAGTGCTCTCTGTGCTGTTCTGTCACAGCTGTTTCTTGAGTTGATCACAGACGTGGCCATCTGGGCTTAGAATAACAAAGGGCCTTGTATTTCAGTCTCTCATTTCTTTCTGTTCTCTTAGAAAATAATCTTGCAGGTAAGCAGCAGCAGGCTTTTGAGGAAGTCAGTGCACCAAGACACTTGAATATTTTAGAGCCTCCACTATTGCAATAATTTCTTACTTCTGTTCCCAGATGTGAGCCACCACAATCAAAAACTTTTCTTCAGAGCTATTGGGAAAATTGGTGAACAAATAATGGACAAAATGATGGAAGAGAAATCAAGAAAACAGATATTTTAGATTACATACTGGGACAGAAAATACATGTGTGTTCTTTGAGAGGTTGTCATCTCTCTCTTGGCTATTTTTCCACACTTTCTTCCTATCTACTTTATGTTTTAAGCAAGAAATATGTTAAAATATTCCTCAGAGGCAGCTGCCTGATAAATTTTACTCACTTTCTTCAGATGGAAACCCTCATTATTTTGAGGATTCTTCAGTTTTATTCTTTAATAAAAACATACAATTATATTTCTAAACCAAATCAAGTAATAAACTGTTCATCAGCATTGCCATTTTTATTATTATTTGGCAATGAGAAAGGGTAGGTTTTTTTAAGAGGTTGTATAAAGGGGTTCTGTAAAGATGAAATAACTGAATTGCATTTCCTTAAGGTGATAAAGACACAAAGACAGTATCTGTAGTCTTTTCACAGTAAATATAGAACAATTTTCAGTCCTTTTTAAGTTTCTTGGTGCAAAACGACCATGGTTCGTTAATTAAGTTCCACAATGTTTCATTGTAAATATGCAAAGGAAAACTAAACTAAATTAAATGGAACAACAGAATAAATGGGTGATTTTACATGTCGTGTTTGCTGCAACAGCCAATCACACAAGATAAGCCAGGAAAAATATAATCTTATTCTTATTTTTCCTGTGATTAAAACAGGTCCTTACAATTAAATTAATAGAAAATGAAAGATAAATTTTAACATAGCAGTGTAAGAGATGAATGCATGTATAATAAATATTAAATTAAATAAATTAATTTGCTACCCCCACTTTTAAAAGAACAATGCCTCCAACCTGTATAATCTTGTTTTGCAGTGTGAATTTGGAGCCTTTATTTCTACACAGTATAGAAAATTATGTCTTCATTTCACCAATTATGGAAAATAAAGCAAATACTTAAAACTGTTATACATGTATTCAGAAATGACAGAATAATTATGCCTTTGCTAAAGCTGGTTCCTTTAGCTTGACTCAGAGTTTTGTGTTTTATGTTACCTAAAGTAACATTTATTCTTCCTTACAGATAAAGTCTGCAGCCAAAACAGGATGGGAATAAACAGTTTGCAAGTGAGTTTAAGCAGATAAAGCAGTAGTGCCAAAGGACTACAGCAGCACATGACATAAGGATGGATCCCTGATAACATACCCACCCAACATTACTGCTCACACACACACTTGGAAGCTAGGCTTGAATCATACTGCCTTTTGGGGTATCAAAATAACAGCTAAAATCATACAGAAATCTTAACAAACTGAAATACACATCCTGAAAATCTCTCCTAGATTAGTTTCATATTCTAGAGGGAAGAGTTCTGCTTCAAGTGCTGAAATAATAAAGTATTTCAGCAGTATAGCAATGACATGCAATTTTAGAGGAATATTATTCACTTGTATACTACAGTATATATAAGTCAATGTTTAAGTGCAACAAGTCTTCCACAGCCGTTGTGGTTCAAAGCAAATAAAAACATGCACGAGCAGAGACCCAAGACCAAGAAATAAATATGCTGTCTGCTCTTTAATGACATAATCCCAAATAGCCAGGATGGCTTGTCCCTCTTGACCATTCCTTTACCGCGACCTGTCGCTACACCTTTTCATTTCATTCATCCTAGGAGGGATGAATGAAATGAAATACAGGGATTTTGTGTTCTTTACCTCAAGCATCATTGGTCCAAGTGCATCCTTGTCGATGACACTCTGACCTGTAGACGATACATCTGCTTTTTGCACTTCATCTTCATTAGCTGCTGCTGCTTTTTCTGCAAGAGAGAAAACAATGTGTTAAGTGACAGTGGACTGATCTCACTGATGCACCAAGAGCCCACAGAGTATTGAGAAGAGCTGTGAAACGCTTACACTGCAACAGTTCTGAAAATGAGATTAGACAGTCTCCCATAGTGATTCAACAGAAGCATAACTAGCCTATTTGCTTCTCAGTTTTCAGGCCTCATGACACAAATGAAATAATTTCTCATGTTTCTCTGCTAGACATTTCACCAAACTACAGAGCCTAACACTGGGCAAAGACAAGGGCTCTTTATGAAGGTGCAGTGAGCAAAAACCAGGATCAAGTGTAGTAGAAGACTGATCTAAAAGAGCATGCAAAGCTTACAGCTGCACAGCTTTTCCATGACTGCTATATTTAGAAAGAAAAACGTACGTCCACAATCTACGGTTTCAGTACTGAGAAACAGCGGCCCCAGTTCTGTTCCCATGTCCCCACCCACATTCTTACTATCACGTAATTTTCATACCGCCTTATTTACCAACATGCCATCAGAACTACATAAAATTTCAAGTGCTGCATTTGAAAATTACAAGCAAGAAAAGAATGACTTCAGGTTCCTGGAATATGATTCCATACGTTAAAATGTATTGTATACAGCATCACAGGTTGTACCCAATTCCAAATGTAAGGCTTTCAAACCTAGTGGGTTATAATTCCTATCAAGTATTAATACCTATATTAATTTTTCTATTTCAAGAATGGCATTTTTCTTTAAGGATGAATTAATGAAAGTAATATAACTACTATGTAAAAAACATATTCTAATGCATATTGTACATTGTAAATTAATGAAACAAGTTACTTTTTGTTGTTAGTTCTATATTCAAAACATTGTTTTACTATTGCTAGGGCCATCCTGCAATTTAGAATACTAAAAAAAATTAGAAATTTCTTATTTTTAAGTATGATGTAATAGATTATTTTACTAACACGAATGTACACTGAAATTATAACAGGAATTTACGTCTTCAACAATAAACTAGAAGTACATTCATTGTAGGAATTACTGAAAGTACCATGTGTGGATAGAAAAAATGGCCTTTGAAAAATCACTGTTAGTAAAAATTAAAGCATCAATCATGCAAATTGAAATGTAGTGTATAGTATTTTCCACTATCTGTAGATCTGCAATAATGCAGGTAAAGTTCTCCTGAACTTTCCTTGGCATAGGTTTTAAGGTCAGTGTGAATTATGTGTTGCTCAGACACAAAGAAAAAGGAACTGCTTTTGTGAAGCCCTGGGTGTTCTCCTGTCAGCAATCACCTGCTGGCAATAAGGCTTTGGTCACTTGGGCTGTCTCATCCTAGACTTCTATGGTTTCTTGCTCTCATGAAAAGACTCACAAAAATTTTAGCTGTCTTCTTAGGTGTTATACTCTATATAACACCATTGTGAATAATGATTTAGCAAGTTGCTCTGAAGATAGAGTTGCAGCTAACAGACTAATTTTAAATCACTCTGATTAGCATAACCTGATGGAAATAAATTCACTAGAAATAACTATTAACATTTCCTCTGTTACTTAAACTCACGAGGACATAAAATTAGTATTTCTGGTTTAGACTAGGGGTGGGATTTTATTTTTTTCCTTACATTTCTTGTTTTGGCAAAAAGCAGAAATTAGGTATAAGAGAAAAACAATTGAACAATCCTTCTCATGCTACAACACAGCAGAGTTGGCACCATACAAAACTGAAAACATGTTCTAAAAATTCTAAAAGAACTCTAAAAATAGAGTTGAGCTTTTAATAAAGCCAGTGATGATATCTGTTTCCCATCTGTTCCTGCTAGCATAAAGTGATCTCTATCTTCACACTGCAAAATATTAGAATGGACAGGGATATCAGCTTCTTGCTCTCATTTGACCACTGCTTCAGCCATTGATACCACCTTGACTGTGGGAGAACATGGGATTATTCTCTATGAGACAGAAATGGAGGGGCTGCAGATATGGTCCAACAACGGAGTGCAAGCACATTAATTACAGTTTCCTCATGTCACCAGTTTACAGACTACTTTTACTGATTTTTTTCCACATAATACGACATATTTGCTGCTGATTTTTTCACTCTTACAACTATGGAGTTTATACAAACCACCCATAACATTGATAAAAACAATTGTTTTCTTTCATGCACACTGATGAGGTTTTATACAAATGAAAATTAGGACATTTTTAATTATTATAATAGTAATCAACTATTACAGAAGCTGCAATACCAGGTCGGACCAAGGATCTCTCGGACCTCACATCCAGTTTCTGAGAGCTGCTGGTTTCCTCTCCACTTCCCCGTTTTCTTAATTTTGATTGTTTGATCCCTGACTGCTTCTGCTTCATCACCAGCTGTCCCTAACAACCATTTGACTTCTTAATTTTTGACACTCTTTTCCTCAGAGGGCCCAACATTTTTATGGAATCAATAAAATCAATGCTTTCTCAAGGAAAAAGAGTAACAAGTGGAGAAAATATGAAAATGCTATTTATATTCAAACGTTACCTATCTGCTTTCCCCAGAGAAGGTGACAATGTACACCTACCTACTCATGAACTTTGGCCAGGAACTCTCAAAAGCAGCATAAATCACAAGTGCTCTGAAATGATGGACTTCCTAATCGGATCTGTAACTTAATCAGGTAGGAATTTGAGTAGCTGGAGAGCTTAGAAGAGGCTACACATCCAGGCAACAAGCCACACTTAAATTTAAGTGGCATTGTATAGAAAACCTAGGCCTCAGACAGCCTCTGAGTAGGACCAGCTGTAATTTACGTCACTGTTATAAACTGCAGCTACTAATAATGCTCAACTATGCAATAAATTACCCATTTTTGACTGAATTACGAAGCCCCTCGTGTAGACAAAGCCCCTTGTGTAGACTTTATCAGCACATACAAGAAGAGTAAGTGCGAATCCTGTCAGCAGCATCATCCTGACAGTCAGTCATGGGGAATGTGTTGAAACACAAATCTTTCCCTCAGCAGTACAGCATGTGGGGCTAATTGATAAAAACAATTTGTTGCAGGAAGGCTGGAAAAGAACAATGATTGGTACACAAATTTCTAATGCAAACAAAATAATGTCTTATCACAAGTCAGTATTCTTCATTTTTCTTATAATTTCCAGCTTCTGTTGTTAAGTAATGGTGCAAAAAAAAAGTTTACTTTTCCTTTTTTACTTCTACCTTTTTTAAGTACATGGGAGCCCAACAAAGAAATCAAAAGCATAGAGAGTTTATAATTTCTACACTAGATTAATGATCTTTGAATGTCAAGGCTTAGGAAAATAGCTGTAAAGGCCCAACCTTTGCAAAGCCCCTCAAAACCCTGTTTTCCCAGCCCCACAAGAATTGTTGGTGTTACCCTTTGACTAACCACAGCCACTGGATGTTGCTACTGCAGCCACATGGAGAGTGAGAGCTGGTTCCTTGACCTCACACCTTCCAGTGACACCCCTGTTAAATGTCAGCCAAGTGTTAGCAGGTATCCTACAGGCACAGTGGCCAAAGGGCAGCAGAGAAAGATTGTGGACAGAGAAACACAACCTTCTGCTGCCAGGAAATGAGCAGGATGGAAAGAGACCTCCCATGGCTTCATCTCCATACAGGGAAATCTGCACTGGAGAGGGAGCACTGAAGTAGAAACTGGTCCCATCCTTATGAATATGGCTACCAGGGATCAAGCATATTTTATCTGAATTACAGCAGTATAAACTTCACACACATGAAATAATTATTAGCTCCGCTCAATTAAGAGTTTAGCCTAGAGAGAGAGAAAAATTCAAATAAAATACAAGTACCCCTGAGAGACATACTACAAAGAATATATACATCCAATTATGTAGTATTTTAGTGATGTGTGTAATTTAGACTGTAAACTGTGGGTTTGTTTACAATTGCATAAGCAGTATTATACTAAAATACATATTAATATTTTCAAAATGGGCATCTTCCTAGTGATCATAAACTGTATTTACTTTTCTATATTTAGCATACAGAATAAAGAAGGGAAAAAAGCCCTCAAAAATATTTTCTGACAAATTTATGAGTGGGAAGCCTCAAGCTTTACTCAAAGCTCATTCCAGATTCTGAAAGCAAACCTTTGTGAAATCACATTAGTTTAACAGAAATTCGTAAGTCAGAGAAACAGAAGCCAAAAGCAATAGTTGGAAGTCTCCTGCTTCATTTTAACTTAGCAAGCCTTCATTTTCCATCCTCCCAACTCAAGTTCTCTGCATTTCTGACAGCAGATTCTGAAGTGTTACTGACAGGCATCACCTTCTCTTGGTTGTGTTTCAAACCCTACTTTCCTACAGGTGGGCAGGCAGGGCCAGCTGAACCACTCAAAAAGCTCTCTTTGTCTGTATTCAAGCTCTGCTCCAACTTCCTTAAGGAAACCCACTACTGAAATATTTTCCTTTTCGTGCTCTCTGCAAAACCAAAATGCATTTTTGAATTAGAAGAGCAAAACTTAGCCTCTGCAGGAATTTCAAAAAGCAAAATTTGAAAGAGAAAATTTGCATCAACACAGATTTAGCTTATTTTTCATTGGGGCAATATTTAAGGTTCTTCACAGAACAAGAAGAGTAAAAAAGAGATGCTGGTGAAATGCCGGGCAGGGAAGAACCTATGCTCTAAAAACCACGAAAGAAAAAGTTCAAGAAAAAAAAACCAAACAAACACAAAACTTGTAACAGGTAAATTCAAGTTTATTATCCAATACTGTTAAAAACAGGTTTCTCAGATGCCCTGTATATAATTCCTGCTCCTTGTAATTTTCTGGAATTGCTATTAAAATGCCACACATATCTCAAATCACCCTTTTTTGTACAATAGGTAAAAAAATATAAACAAAGAGATTTGTAATAAGTGACGCTAGAAAGCTCAACTGCACTCTTCAAAAAAAACCATACAAATCAAGATCCTTATAACAGTAACAGGAACATCACTTGAAAGTGAATGTAAATGCCATACAAAGTTTAAACATGCAATTTTATTTTAAACCGGAAAAATCTTGAAAATAACTTATCTCCTCTGTTTTTTGTACATATTAGCCAACTACTTTTGTCTTGCCTAATTCATATATGTAAGTTTGCCATGCATGATCCTTCTGAACTGCTGTGCAAAAATAACATCCAAACAATCAAGAAAACTGCAGAAGTACCTAACCGTCCAAAGATAAGGGCACATACAGTACTAAAAACTAATGCTAACATACAATAGAAAGTATATTTAGCAAAGGCTGTATTTTAGCTGATCTTACAGTTTTGAGTATTATATTAAATAACATTTCAAATATTAGATGTAAAACATCTGTGTATGACTATTGCTAAGTAATTGTATTGACTGTGGTAATGGACAGGAGGTTTTTAACATGAATAGGGCTGTACAGAAAGTGCCTTCAAATGTATCAACTTGAACAAAAGACAGAAGAGAAAAAACCCAAAAAATGGTATTTGGTAATGTGAGTAGTTTTGGATCACTACACATGATGAAGTAAAGCAGTGAAGAACGTGCAAGTTATTTTGATGCTTGGTTAACCACAGGGAAATCAGCTCTGCCTTGTAGCTGTGTAATTCAAAGCACTACGATCCATGGCTCACTTGAAACTTGATATCCCCATGCACGTTCTCACCCAGTTCCCATTGCCTCAATACAAGTTGTTTTTATTCCCTGAAAGCAAGCAATTTTTCAAAACACCAGTGCCTAAGAAACAGTAACTATTTCAGCAATCAATTTTAAGACCAGCTTATCCCATCCTTGTGAATAAAGTTAGCTACTATTTTAGGGAAGTGATTATATAGTGAGGTTGCTCTTTCATCACACAGCACACATCTGTCCAGATTTTCCCCCCAAAACTATAGATCAAGTCTTACAGGAAAAACTATGCAACATCTCAGGAAGGTTTTAGGAGGTAAAACAAGGGAGAATTATGCATCTGCACCGAACTAAAATTAGAAAAGCTGCCATATGGCTCTGTGAAGCCAGCAGCACGTTCTTATTCATTAGGAAGCATTCTGCTAACATAAAAACACAAGGCCTTCCTGTGCTCTCCAAATGTGTTTATCTTTTCAACATTAATGCATGATATATCATCAGGCTGCTGAAATCTCCTGCAGTGCATATTAAAAAAGCACAGCTGCACTTTTTCTCAGCACGTTTATTCACTGCAAGCACAGCTTTGCCCACCTCCCTGACACAGCCCTCTTGTCAGCCCAGCTCCCCTTTGCTTGGAAAGGGCTGCACTCCCACTGCATGCTCGCCTGCCCAACTCATCTCCCCATGTTCTGCTCTGCTCATCACACCCACATGGTTTAGCTTCATATTTACTACTGCTGGAGGAAGCATACTTAAATGGTAAATGACCCTAGGGCTTAAGCTAAAAGCCCTTGGAAAGCTGTAATTGAAATTACTCGCTCAGGAGTTGCAGCACTTAAAACGCTGCAATTTCTTTTTTCCAGCACAAGCTGCTCTAACTGGTGCAGCTGCTCTCCTCTCCCACACATACCTGCCCCACCTTCCCATGGTAAAGAAGCATTACTAAGGCATTAACTCTATGGAAAGCTTTACATTCTCACAAAACCATCAAACAGAGGTAAACATTCGTGGAGCTTTACAAGCTTTGAGTGAAGTCCCACTCTTAGAAAATTCAGTAACAGTAGCCAACATATTAAATTTTCATGGACACTGAAAGGAAAACAAGCACTGAAAACCCATGATGGCTATAGGAATAGCAACAAATGGAACTAATAACACCTAAAATTAATACTAGTTTTGTCTCTTAATAATTTTGACAGTTTGCCATCATTCTTTTCTTGTACAAGTCAGCATTTTTGTCACTCAGTACACCTTCTGTAATAAGTACTGCCTGTGAAATAATTGCCCTCAGCTCAGTTAAACTGGAACAAGGACAAAAATAATGAAATTCAACTTACCAAGGATAATATTTAACTGCTGGAGAGAAAGAAGCCCATTATCTCTATATGTATTTTTTGCTAAATACTTTAATAAGCATTTTACTACCTTTTCCTTGGTTTCTTCCTCCCTCTCATTTTGCCATCTTTGCTGTCATCAACATCTCTGACCCCTTTTCCTTCTCATAATTACAAAACTCAGCGGTCTGCTTCTTGGAAGTGAGGAAGAAGACGGGGCAGTGGAATGGGGCAGGGGAGTGGAAGTGCCCACTCCTTCCTGCCCTGGCCCCAGGATCCAGTTTTCTCCAAGCCCTATGATCTGGGATATTGCAGTGCTGCATTCCTGGCACACAGCACCACTGAGAGCACCAGGGCAGAATCTCATCCATTAATACACTTAAATAACTTCTATGAAGATTGCTAACTCTTGGATATAATAGTGACAGCTAAAAGTGATGTTATTCACAGAAACAGTGTTATTTACAGAACTTCGTACCTACTATCTGCAGATTTATCAATTTAATACTCTCAGCTGGTATTACCTCAGAAGGTCCCTAGTCTCTGGTAGGTTAAGGACTGGGGTCTAAAGTAAAACCCAGAATTACAATCCTCTCTCTGCTGCTCCTCAAGTGAAGACTAAAGTGGCCTATCCGTGACCCCAAATCTTTGATGGCTTGATCCATCTCCAGCACACAACAAAAATATGAAACAATGCAGCAATTAAAATAATTTCTCTGGTGATATGATTTCTAGTATTTTTATTTATCAGTAAAGACAAAGAAGGACAATTGCTATTTTATCCCTTAGGTGAAACCTAAACTAAGACTGAAAGGAACCCGTAATCCAGAAACTATTTCTCACCCCATGCCTCATTTAAACTTCCACAAGTGTCAAACTACCACATTGTGAGTGGAAAGTTGTTTTTCATCTCTGAAACATGGAATTAAGCTTCCATCATGACCATCACCTGTTGAATTCCTGGACATGCTGCAACATTAACCTTTTCCACTAGGTTTTCAAAAAGGTAGAAAGGAATATAACTGGGTATAAGTTTACTCCTGCAAAATTTTTAGACAGATCTTATTACTAAATTATTTGAGTATGTTCAACGTATGCTTTTATATGAAATTAAAGGTTGTGCATAACTTGCCATCCGAAAAATTAAATGCACATGTATATATTCCTGTGTTTTAAAGATATTATATTTTCCCTAAAAAGACCACCAACACTATCTTTCCAGTGTATACTGAATGATTAGAGAAATATCTAAATAAATTAATCATCAGAGGTACCCTGCCCAGGAAATTTCCTTCTCGAAAGGCCAAAATCCAGAACGATGCTGAGAATTTATAATTTTCATCGGTTTTAAAATGCATTTTTAAATACAGGACTTTGGGGTCCTGTTTTTGCATTTACATTTCCTAAGAATGTCTAGTAACCAGTATAATCACAAATATCTAATTGGTCACAGTGTAATTTATAATATTTAATAAATACCTAAAACACAGTACTCAAACAATGAAGGAGTACACGTGCTAGATTAAGTACATTGGCTGTCAGTGCCTTACCCCAAAATACCCTTGATTTAATCAGTCACTTATTATTCTGCGCTAGAATCAGATAAGCAGATTCAAATATATGTATCTATAGCTGTATACACAAACACATCCAGGAAACGCTTTTGCATCTGTTGCTATTTACATGATTTCAAAACACTCACGTAAACTACTCAACTGTGCGTGATAACAAATGCCACACAGCCATCATCATTGACTTAAAATCTGTTACATTAATATGGCTGCATTTCAAAAGAAAGAGCCAAGCTGACTGACCTCTGCACTGAAATATTAGATACAAATATTTGGCATCACTTCATTTAACAAAGTAATTATTTTCCTTGGTATGTACTGAATTAGGACAGAAAATTTTACTGTAATTTTTGGCATTTGCAATTTTGTAAGTGTTACATATTTACCTAATGAGTAACCTCATCTTATTTTGATAATTCATCTCTCAAAATAGTATTAATATGAATGTCTAAATGGTGAGAGTCCAATGTTCTTTAACATTTTGGCTGAGATAATGTTTTCAAAGACAAGAAACATGGCAGAATCTGATAATTTCATTCAAAACAGGGCTCCGCCATGGTCTCAGAAATAATATATTGCTTTTACAAATGTTAACAGCCCTCCAATTGGTTCTCTGACACGTAAAAACACAAGCCAGATTTTGAAACTAAAGATATAAGGGTTAACAGTCTTTAGACTAGAATCTGCAGATGCAGTTGCCAGGCTAATTAAACTTTTAGGTTTCCAAAACTTAGGCCAAAATAACATACTAGGAAAGAGTATTAATCTAGCCAGACTTTGTTTCTTGAAGCCTAACTCTTCTGTACTCAACCAGCTGTTAAAAGGAAACAGATGACTCCCTTTCTTCGAATGCCACATCGCCATGATTACAAAATATCTGTCTTATTTTAGGATGCTGATAATAAATCTTTGTGACACGCCAGATCATCTACAACAACAGGCAAGGATCTTTTTGCTTTTATAAATTGCCATTGACAACTGCATAAGTCTTCAAGAGACCTAATGTGGTCCACAAAAAAGAAATATAATGGATCATGGGTTCCTTATGAGCCCATGAAAAGAAGTTTCCATAATAAAGCATAGGCCAAAATGGAGCACAGATAATTGAAGACAGCTAAGGAAGAACAGAAACAAGTCTAATTTAATGTGTCCATGTTAACATGGATTACAGGGCTCCTACTGTTTCTAATAGTCCAGATTATGGTAGATAAATCTTTTGCAAAAAAGCTCTAAATCATTAAGGACAAGTAAAGTTTTCTTCTAAAAAAGCCCAGTGTTCAGAAATAGAAGCTTGGGCCCCTCTTCTTACTTGTCTAATCCACCATCACAGGCCTCAGCCAAATTTTTCAAGGCAATTTAGAAACAGAAACTTTCCTATTACTGCAAGGAAAGCAGATGGAAAAACAAATCCTTCTTAGAAGAAAGTGTTTATTTCTGCAATTTAGTTATTTACAGGGATTTTTCTAATCCAAGTCCTTTACAAAACTGTACTTAAGATAATTTTCATGTATTTCAACAGTGGCTACATTACTTCAGGTACATTATGAATACAGCGTGGATGTGGGAAGAAAGGTGATGATTATTAACCTGCATTGTTTAAAATATTCTCTAAAATTAAGAGATCTTTTTACATTACCCTAGAAAATCATATCTTGTTGCTATGATTTACATCCAGACAAAGCCACTTTTAACCTCAATTGCAATAATTTTTTCTGTCACATATTAATTAGCAGACATTTTAAAATGTCTGTTAATACCACTGATAGGTACAAATGGGCTCCCTTCAACAGACTGAACCATACTTAATTAATTGGGCGCTACCGTTTCTGTTTCTCTAATTCAGATTCATGAAGCAGGGATCAGCACCCAGTCTGAAATATGTCAGTATAATCCATAAACAGAAAAACTATTAAACACTAATGGTCCTGTTTTCTCTCTTTTCTCAGTGAGCTATTTCAGTTCTCTTCTGAGAAGAAACTTGGAGCTGCTTTAACAGCTCTTCAACAGTTCCCCGTGGGCAACCAGGAGCTCAGTGGAAAGGATGCTCCATGTTATGCTGGCAGGTGCTGCCCAGCCAGCTCTGTAGCCTTGCTGCTCTTCCCAGCCTCAAACTCCTGACATGGCACAGGCTGGGAGTGAGGGGCCCTTGCTGGTCAATCATCACTCTGAATATGCTCAATACACGTAGCTTTAAGCAGGAAATGTTGGAAATTCTGGTCTGCCTCCAGCTGTGTCCCTCCTCGGTATGAAGGCCGGTAATGCAGGTCTGCAGCCAAGCCCGTGCATTACATCAGAAGTGACAATCCAGAACATTTTCCTCCAGTCTCCAATTTACTCACTAGCTTGTAAAAAGGAACATGGACGCCTGCTCCTCATTTTACCCATTAGAGATCTTACCCAGGTGAGATCTTTTACATAACAGCTGTTATTTCCAGAGTATTATGTGTTCACCTCAGCCTAAACACTTAAGACTACTGGGGCCAAAGTCCTTATTAAATAAACCAACCAACTAATCCAACAAAAATCCCCACAATAAACAATAGAAGAAACCATACCCCTTCCTTTGGAAAGCATTTAATCTATTGAGATAAAAGATATATGCTCCTTGTCTGAGCTTCAAAGAAAGAACAAATGGCAGTGCCCATGACCATCACATAGCTCAGGGAAAGGAAGAGTATTCTTGCACCATAATTCACAATGATCCTGAGAAAGCCAATATCCTCCCTCAGTCATATTTAATAAAGGTTTTACAGACTGGCTTCTCTTCCTGTATCACTGATACAAAAAAAGTAAAGGGGAAAAAGCTTACTGGGCATATTTACATTTTAGATTGCCAACTGCAAACACATAATTATATTTTGAACATTAACTACAACGGCCTGACAATATATACCACAATGTTCACTTAAAATCAGCACCTCTTGCAGACAGACAGATGGTGCTCAACTTTCAAGCTCAATAGTAATCACAATAATCTTTGATTTTCATCAGTGTAACACTCAACGACTCATTAGTAACTTTTGTCACATTCCCTAAACTATTTGATGATTTCTTACCGCAGCAGCTAAGAGTAAAAACATTATCAGAGGGATGATAGTGAATGGAATAAAACTGTCACAGGTATGGTGTTGGTGGTCATAAAATTATGGCTCAAGCCACACCAAAGGCAAAAGACAGCATGACTGAGGAAGACGTGAAAAACAAAACACAACACAATTACTGAAAAGAGAAAACAGTACAGGCTTAAAAATAAAACACCTCAAAAAATGGGGGAAAATTTGAAAATACAAAGAAAATCCATAATATACAGAACTCCACCTTTGACAATTAGTGACAGAGAGCATTGCATTCAGAGGAGTGAATGGGGATAGGAAGAAACAACTAAAGATAGAAATAAAACCCCAAACATTCAAATATTTCCTTCAACCCAAGATGGCAAAAGGTTTTATACAAAAGTAGCAAGACAGGAAGAATTTCATGTTATTGGCACAAAATACCTTGATATTTTCCACCAAACATCAAAACAAACAAACGAAGAAAAATCTAAATGAGGCTATATCTAAGTTTTCCAATCTGTATTTAGAAATTACAACCTTGATATCTCTTCCTCTTTTTTTTTTAATTTCCAAGTAGATTAAATGTTATATTTAAACACACTTCCTCTTCAGTGTTGAATATAGGCCCACACCTAATCTGTTTCTGGAAGACATCTCCCTCAGAAGAGTCATGGGAACTGCAGGTTGCTCCAAGTCTTTCTAGGAAATTGTGCCTCAGGAGAAAAAGTACCAGTGTAAGGCTAGTGCCCTTCGTGATCACATATCTCAAGATGACAAGGGACAATTTCTACCTGCCTAGCCAGCTCTCTGTAACACACCCCAAAATATTTCACCAACTCCCGCATTATGACAAGAACTTCCACCAAATATTTTGACGAACATTCAGAATTCTTTGCGAGGAATGACAGAACCTACCAATTTCTTCATGAAGCTGCTCCTGAATTCTGTTAACTTCCCATTAACAATCCGCCCCTTCTGTATGAGTCTGTCACAAATTCCAGCTGTTAGGCTGTATCCTGCCTTTGTGTGCTGTCCCTCTGTGGCAGGCACACTGTGGAGCTCCATTTTGGACCATGCCAGAGAGGAAAGCAAGATGCAGGGACATGCATTTCTGCTCTGAGACGACTTGGGCCTCTGAAGGGAGGTAAAACACGGTTGCTTCATCCAAAGGAGCATAAGGATACTTTTTCAGATAACATGGGCATATCTGAAGCATTTCCATTTATGGAGTATCTATTTAATGGATTTATGGTTTATAGAGTTATCCACTTTAGCAGAACTTAATTTATGTACCTTTCTGTCTCCCCTTTCTGGCATTTGCTCTGATCTTGTGCAAGTTAAAGTAGGGAAGGATAGTAGGTGTGTGTTTAAGCACGCAGTGAATGAATTAAGGGTGCTCCTTGTCCTGTAAAATAATTAGGGATGTCCCAACACCCCATAATGATGAAAGCAAACAGAAAGCGTGTATGTATTGACTCTCTAGTTGTTTGTCTGAGGGCATTCACTATGAGCTCAACAGTGCTCATGACAGAGCAAGCAACTGATCACTTGACAAGTCTTCCTTCAATCTGCAGTCTGTCATTTTCCCCCAGCTGCCCACTGTGGGTTTCCATAAAAGAAACTGAATGTTGAAGTAGTAATAGGTGACTTATTAATTGTTTTTCATATCCTTGGTGATTTCACATTCAAGGACACCTATTTCCAACTAACTGTCCACATATACAATATTTTACAGCAGTAACAAAATGCATGACTTAGAACAGATGCAATTATCTTGGTCCTAGTTTGAACACAGAGAAGCCTTTGATCAATGCTTCTTCAATGTGCTGTGAATCCACAGGTTTTCAGGATTCAAACATGGTATGAAAGGCACTGCACCCTATTTTGAGTAAATATTATATTATTGCTTTTCAAGCTGCAGTCTTTAAAAAGAAAAGATAAAAGCTGTGTAACAAAAGCTAGATTTCTTAAAATAGATGATCTTTTTTTGACTGAAGTATCATCACTATTCACAGTGAATTAATTTGCTATTCCATAAATTAAGCTGCAGACAGAGAGCCAAGGTAACATGAAGTCTCCTTCATTTACTTGCTTTATGTGCTGCTGAGATTAAGACGTTGCATACACTAATCTAAAGCACACAGCGAGATTTGGTGTTCTACAGTCAGCACCTTTTACACTGCAAACCACCCAGCAACAAGGGACTAAAAACATAATCATTAAGACTCAAATCAGAAGGCTAGTTCTTTTTCAGCCCTTAAACTCAGCATTTATTTTTTAGCACCTAGACTCAGCCTTTGTTTCTGACCACACCTCTGAAGACAGAACAGCTGGTGAGAAACACGACTCAAAAGCTTAGTCCATATTGTGGAGGGACAGATGTCAGTCTGTATTTCTGTATGTTATTTTCCCCTCAAATAAAAATGCTAAATGAATTTATAATATTTACACTTCATAAGAGATCACATGATAAACTGCAAAAAACCCCCTGAACAAACCTGCAAAATTTTGAAGTTTAAAGTGCTCAGTGACAATTTAAATGCAGTCTGAGAACAATACACTCACCAAGGAGGCGGCCTCCAAAACCCAGAATTTCAAGAAGGGATGTCTCCATCTCCCTTATGCAAGACATTTTAACTACAATTCCAGTAGTACATAGACCATAATATGATCCTTACGTATTAAAGTAACTAAACCAAAACTTTAGTGAAAATATTCCTGTAAAGAACAAAGAGGGAACACTTGACACATATCCCCCAAAGAAGGTTAAATATACGAGAAGCAGCTCAGTCCTTTATAGCATTCTCCAGCACTGGTGTTATAGATCACAACTTCTTACACTGCAATCATCTCTGCAGCTATATAATATGAACAGTCATGCTTTGCTAGGTTATTTTTTTTCTCATGGACATTCAGAAGTTATAAATGAAAACAAAGACCAAAGGAAACAAAGAATATTACTTATATTTGTAAGTAGGATGCAAAACAAACAAGAAGGTTTTCCTGCAGCACTTGCCAGTAATGACTATGTCTACCTGGAAAAAAACCAGTACCTCAGCAGCTAAGAGTAACATTCCATTTAACTTTGACCCATAACTTGAAGTCAAACTTAGATTTTCAGTCTAAAACTCAAGCAAATTATCTCTGGCATGGAAATCATCCATCACTGACTAAGCTGAAGACCATGGTCAAGAAGACTGTCTTGTTAGGTGACAGCCATCACGTGACACCCTGCAACGCCCAACATCACCAAGACAGTTGTGGGCATTGACCCAGCTCAGTCGTCCCTGGCACACCTGGATCTGTGTGGGAGTGGGGCCCCACCAAGGACCCATGGTGAGACAGATCCTCTACAACACCTCAAAAACACTGCTCAGGCTCATCACACAGCTGCAGAAATGCTACTGTCATGGTAGGGGAGGAAATGGAAACTCATGATCAGGAGGGCAGGGATGGTGAAACCAGGGCTTTTCAACAGCTGACTTACTTTCCACAGGTCAGTTTGCAGCCTGCACACTTGATGATCATTTTACCCGTTTTCTTGAAGCAAGAGAATCATAGAACTACAGATGGGCTTGGGTTGGAAGAGAGAGTTACAGATCACTTAGTCCACCCCTCTCACCTTGGGTAAGGACATCTTTCACTAGACCAAGTTGCTTAAAGCCCCATCCCATCTGGCTCTAAACACTTCCAGGGATGGTGTATCCACAACTTCTCTGGGCAACCTGCTCTCCAGTGCCTCATTACCCACAAAATAAAGAACTTCTTTTTTATGTCCAATCTAATTCTATCCTCTTTCCACTAAAAACCACTGCCTCTTGCTCTGGCACCACAGGCCTCAGTAAGACTTCTCTCTCTGTCTTTCTGCTAAGTCCCCTCTACAAACTGAAAAGCTGCAATGAGGCCTCCCCAGAGCCTTCTCCACCCCATGCTGAACAATCCCCATCTTTTAATTGTCTGATCACAGTGTGGCCACAGTTATGTCATAAAATGTCTTCAGCTATTATTCAGTAAGTAGTATTAATTACATTATAACACTGCCTCTGCAGAATAATCTTAATATAGTTCAAATGCCTTAACTTACGTGTAGATAAGGTCTAATCTAATATTTTGCATGATACACAGCTCCAATAAAATAAGCAAACACCAGCAAGCTTCCCACTTGATGGCTCTGCTGGCCAATGATACTTTTCATGAGATGTAGAAAAGAAACTGATGCTGTGCATTACCTAAAGCCACTTTAAATTCTTCAGTGAATCAGTAGTTCTTTGGAGCCATGCAAGTAGTAAAGTCAACATAAACTGCATATTTAGCTAGAAAACTTTACAATGTACAGAGGAAGATCAAAGACACTTTCAGTGCATCACTCTCAGCTGTAGGTAGAGGAGACAGCAAAGCAAACTCAATAATAGTTGTTTTGGTTTTGGTTTTTTTTGTACATGCTCTGCATAAATTCCATGACTTCAAGCACAAATTCCTGTGATACTTAATTCAGTCTTAAAATCCTATCAGACTGAAAATACAGTATATAAAAATAGTGATAGCCATGTAGAATTCCTTCAAAAATAAAAATATTCAAAAACTGGCATAAAATTTGAATAACTCATCTCAAATATGATTAATATAAAAATATAATTACAATAAAATTGACACAGTAAAATATTTGCAAAACAAAAAACCAACAGACAAAACACAAGTCTGCATATGCTCTCTTCCCTTAATATCCTGATTTTGCAAGATATTTATGCACATAACTTTGAACCTTTAAGTAGTTCCACTGACTTAACAGGGAATACTCATCTGCTTAAAGTTAGGCAGTTGCTTAAATACCTTGTGAAATATGAATCTAAACTCAGATCTGATAAATTCAAAGGAGCAGCAGCCAAAACAACACCTCATTACAGCATTAAGACCATGCTGCTTTCTTTTAGCAAGCAATTTTACTTGCATACTGGTGCTGGAGGCAACAATACACTATCTGCTGGAGTGCCCCTGTGATTACATATTACTGCTACAGGGAAGCAAAAACTGGTTCTGCTATCAAATGTGAAACTAGAAAAAGAAGATAAATAGGATTAACTACAAGCCCTCTTTTTAAGTTCATACAGGTTTCCACGCATGTCTCTCTCAATCAAGCACTTCTCCCTCTCCCAACACTACTTTGCTTTCACAGGGTGATTCATTCTGTCCAAGGTCTGTCTTTAAAGGCTATTCTGAAAACAAGACCTGTTTCACAACTCAGAAGTGTACATTAACAGCTGTTGCCACCCAATATCCCTTCCCTGAACCACTGAAAAGCTGATCTACAGAACACAAAACCTCTTCAGAAACTGGTGACACATGAAAACTGGACTCTGCAGGAAAATGGAAGTGATATAAAATCATATTTGAGGATATTTTACCACAGTAGATTACATCCCACTCTAAGTGAATCTAAATAAGACAGGTAGATGCCATCTTAAAAAAATACTACAGAAGACAAAAAGGCTTGGAGAAAAGGAGAGAAATAAGAGATGGAGACCGGGCTTTTAATAAAAGGAACTCAGGGGACTTGAAAAAAACAACCTCACGTCTTGTACTTATGTCAGGATGCATTCCTCAGCACTCCAACCAAAGAGGTCAGAGGAGACTTAGCTGGAGAAACTGCTGAAGAAGCTTAAGGTGATCTTCAGTATCCCCCATACCTACTGCATTGCTGATATTTAGACAGGAGGCTAAAAGCACAACTAGATAATGAAGAAAATGAAGTTTAGAAGTCTGAAGCAAGAGTTGTTCAAACAGTGAAATGCGACAAATAGTCTCTTCTTTAAAAGACAAGTTATTTACCTGCTGAGACTGGGGCCAACATGACAGATAAAAGGAGCTGCAACTAAGGGAAAGGGTTTTTTAATTTTTATAACCTGCTTTATATCCAAAAGAGGAAGAAAAAAAACCAAAAACCAAAACAAAACAAAACCCCACAAAACGCAGCAAAACAGAGACAAAGTAGTCGAAAAAATAATGAGAAAAAAATCCCCTACCATAATGAGGGAACTCAGCCTGGTGACAAGAATGAAGGTAAAGGACTAAAATCAAATGAGATTGATGGGAAACAGTTCAACTGATTGTCAACTAAGGAAGAAGAAAAGTCAGATTACTTTTATTTGCTGTCAAAATTGTGTGGTCTTCAGACATGAGAAAACATTTTCAGCAGTACTTATAGAATACAAATTAGTGTCTTAAGTGCTGAAGTTGCTTCTTAAAATAAGATAGGATCCTAAAATCAATCAGACACTATTTTACTAAGCATATTGTTTAAGTATAATCAAATGGCTTT
Source organism: Parus major (assembly GCF_001522545.3). Taxonomy (NCBI): domain Eukaryota; kingdom Metazoa; phylum Chordata; class Aves; order Passeriformes; family Paridae; genus Parus; species Parus major. The sequence continues at coordinate 118,364,005 of NC_031769.1, forward strand.
ATAGTTTCTTGCCTGTCTGGCATATAAAGGAACATTTATTCCCAATGGTCTTTACACTTGCCTAACACAAGCTTTTTGAATTAAGCATGTGCAAATCAGAACTTACTTGCTTGTACACATTATGAACACATCTGCTACATATATGACTATTACTCTTTCCAAGAAACTTAACATGGACTGCAAACAGCAGAAGAGCTTACACTTCAAAGAACATGCAACACAACTGTTCCAAATTACTTCTATGTTATAAATAAAAAAACTGAATGAATCTTTTCCCAAGTGCTTGAAACACAAGTCTCAAATCCCAGTAGAGATATCCACTTAAGATTTACATGAATACAACTTCTGTTTCATCTTCATGCTATAATCACAATTTTTCATCTCCTCTGGACATTCACAAAATCTCTATCCTATCATTGTAAGATAATATGATAAAAGTCCTCAGAAGAAAATTAAGCTTTTGTAAAAGAACTTGTCATCACTTTCCCAAGTACCAAAACCATTTCAAAATCCAGATGAAAACTTCACGCTATGGTTACATCTTCCAAATATCTTAAATTCTTTTAATAAATTCAGCTTTACATATGCATTTAAAACTTGCCTTCAAATTGTAATAAACAGAAACTCTAACATACCACAACTTAGGAATCTTTGAAGTATATACTGTGAGAAACGATATAAAGATAACAGATAAAGTATTCCAAGTCTATATTTCCATATAAAATAGATCAGGATAACATTATACTAAATTACAGAGTATTAAAGCAAAAGATCTATTACTTTTTTTCAGCTACCAGCCCAGCTAGCTTGACATGGGAAACATATATCAATCTGCATTTCATCCTTCCTTGTTCTCATTCCTAGAACCTAGAATAAAGTTTCCTTGACAAATCTCAGTAGCAGCTAGAAAACTTGTTGCTTTCAGCAGCTTTACTACTTTACCTTAATAGAGGTATTTATAACTGACTGTGCTTTTGTGAGTAATTAGATCTTCATGTGCAATTCAAATTTTTAGTATTTATTTCAAAGAAACAACCTCTTCACTAAAACTTCTAAATAAGAAAACTGTAAATTAAGTTCTCACTGATTTAATCTAATCTGCTTTGGAAGAAATGCAGGGCAGACCTAGTGTGTGACCACTAAACCATCTTAATATGTCCATGTCAGTGTAGAATCACTGAGAGTTTCAGGATGTTTATTTGGTTTTGTCCTACAAGTATTCTGCATAAGACTAAAAATCAACAAAAAAACTGCAATAAAACATTATTTTTAACCTGAGTCTCATGGCACTTCATGCAAGTATAACATTATTTTAATGACTTTTTTTTTAGAAATACATAAAGCAAGTTTTTGACTGCTGTCAAGGTGTTCTAACAGGTCATGACAGTGGAAAACCAATCAGGAAGATTTGTAACAACCTAAAAGTTTTAAATGATCATTTAAATGATGAGCATATCTAAGTGCAGGATTCCCAATGTGAGGTGATAAACTACCTATAAAACACGAGAGAGCAATAGTAATAGCCTCACTGGGTCTTCAACCTGTTTGCATTGTTTATGTCAGGTTTCTTGTGGCACTCAACAGAAGTACAGAGGTACGCTGTACTGTTTGTGCAATCTGGACATTTAATATATGTAAGACATTTTTGTTAATGAAATGCCTGTTCCAAAATAATATTGCATTTCAGACTACGCTGTCATTTGAATTTTTCTTAAATTTTCTTTTAAATTTGCTATTACAAAAAACAGAAGTACCTTCTATGTAGGAATAGGCATCAAACCTTTATCAGCTCAAAGGAATAATTTCAAATATTCTGATCTTTATGTCTAGACCCTGAAATGTTATTAATGACCACCTTGAAGGCATCAGTGTTTTGCAGTGCCCCTTAAAGAGCCTGAAAGTCAGTCTGTACCAGCTGTTTTATGTGAATACCCAGTTACCAGAACATCTAATTGTCCTCAACTGAAGAACCTCATTTAACAAATCAACATCAAAAAGAGCAATTTAGTGTCTTTATTGCTCAAGGGTTGCAAACTACTTCCACTTGTTGAAATAAACAGTGCTCACAGCAGTTTAGGCTGTCTTCAAACTGTATATTCAGTTGGTTTTCCAGTAAGACTTTATGACCTTAAAAAACAAACTGCACATTCATCTTTGGCACAATTCAGGTGCATGATGACAGTTTACATATAACCTGGTCTGGTGAGTGTGAATATTTTATTCTAATAATTATAATATTAAATATAATTATAATATAAAAGTATCGTTATCACATTGGTCCTAAACAATAAAACCCTCCATTTGATAAAGTTACTGTGAGTTAGAGCCAGATGTTCAGACTAGATTTTCTAGAACTGCTAGCAGATTTTCCTTTGTGCGCCCACTTCCTGGGAAAACACAATTTTTTTGTCCTTTTCCTTTTCTCAGGTAAAGGTAAGGAGTATATGTTGCTTGGTGACAGCAAAAAAAATAATTTAAGAATCAATTTGAGAAAAGGATGAAAAAAATAGGGATAAAGAAGATCTCAAGAGACAGCAAGGTGCAAAACAATGACGGACACTGTGTCAGGTTAACAAGTACACTTCTAATATGGGGCATGGCAACATCACTAGAATATCCACTTGAAAATCCTAGCAACCTAACAGCAAAAGGAAGAGAACAAGCTAAGAAATAGGAACACTCCCTAAGATTAATCAGCTAGAGCCACTTTGGAGGCAGCTGACACAATCTGACTCTTTCCACTTTCCATTTAGCTTTGAATATACTGATGTCTAAAACTGCAGATCTACTTATATATTTAGATAATTACATATCTAAATTATTAAACATCAAGTCTTCAATTTTATAATTTTACACACTTAGTATGGAAAAGAATTATTTTCCCACAGAAAAGTGAAAAAATGCAAGACGTGTAAAGTGTTTGAAAATCAAAGGAATCACTCTAAACACAGTTTACAAAGAGATATACATCTTCTACATTAAAAGAAAAATTATATGCACCCACTGTAAGAATTTCTATCTGCCTCAAACACCTGCAATGTGCCTGCCTAGACAGACCTGTGCCACAAAACCCACTTCCAAAAAATTTAAAGTTTCTAAAAGATCTGGGTTTTCTCTTTGAATAGGAAATATACCAAAAGAAAAGAAATACAAAACTAATCTTCTAGACGAACAACAGGAAGAAAACTGTCACGTTCTGTGGTTTACATTTATAACAGGACCCTATCTAGAGATTAGAATAGTTTCAAATCTATTGTAGTTGAGGATATGATGTCATCATTTAAAGGACGCAGATAATTTAGTCCACAATATCTATTCATACCAACAAAAGAAAGCAAAACGAATATGCAGAACACTTACATACCCCACACTCCTGGATTATTTCTCTTTTGCATGGATTCATCACCCATGTAAGAGTATGTGGTTTTTTTCCTCAAAGCCATCTGATAGTTTAACTTTTGTGAAAGTGATTTCAATTCCACTACATGCCATCAGGCTGACCGATCTTCTCTCTCCCTAAATTTTCAGTGAAGCTTATTTTATAAATACTGAATATGATACTTAGCACACACTATTCACATGACTGTAGAGCATTATTCATTCCTGATTAATGAAAAACATGGGAATTTGCTAAAGAAAAGCTGAAGAGACTATCAGGTTAGCCCAAAATAAAATAATCAACACAAAATATTCAAAGTCAATTAATTAGTCTTCTTACCTTGTTCTTTTATCTGACGAATTTGCTTCACAGTTTCTTTCAAGATTGCACATTTGTCAGGTTTAAAGTTAAAGTTGTCAATATCATTAAAATTTGCAAAAATCAGCTCTGCAAGTTCTTCAATGTATTTATTCTCTTGCTCACGATTGCGTTTCTCAGTGCTTCTTTTAGGGCTGAAAGAGGAGTTTATAAAAATGCTGTCTTTAATGTCAGTTTACTTGCCTTGTGGCCAACTCAAAGATGATTTCAAAGATTTGACAGTAGTTTAACAAAAACAGAGAGAGAACTGCCCTCTCTCACTACTAAAATATAACTTACAAGTTTCTCAAGCAGAAAGGTTTCCTCTGGAACAAGGAAAAGAGCATTAGAAAAGATGTCACTTATTTTTTTCAGAGCACTCATGTTTTTGTTTTGAAGAGGATTGGGATTAGAAACACAAGATTATTTTGGGGGAGTGGGGAAGGATTTGAATATTTACAAGCATCCCTCCCACATGGGGTTGAGAATCCAGATAGATTCTCCACTAGAATCCAAACAGAACTCCAATAGAGTGATTGTATATGAGAAAATAAACCAGCTTAGTTAAACTGAGCAATCCATACTCCCTGCTTCCTTGTGAACACTCTTTAGATGATGAATGAGTCGTTATGCTTTAAAATGTATTTCTGTTGGTTACAGAGCTGCTCTAAAGCTGGAAAATATTTTTCATGACCTAGATTATAATGTACAACAGAGGTGGTAAAAAAAAAATCTCAGATTGACAAAGTGAGTGACTGAAGACTTCTTACAGTGAAAGCTAAAAAAGATTTTTACATCTCTCCTAAACTGTCACCAAAATTCTGCATTTTGACACAATACTGGATTCAAAAATAAACAAACAAATAATAATAAAAGAGAATAGTTCCCATCCCCATCCCAAACCCTCAATAACACAGAATGACTGCAATAAAGTAGTTTGGCACTGACTTCTCTTTGCAAGAATGTTGTTTGTCATCTTCTAACTGGAAAACAGAAGCACATGTAACATTTTTTTAACTCATTCTCTCAATATTTCCAGAAGTAAATGGTCTAACCTGGGTCCAACCTGGTCGGGATCCTTGCGCTTTCTTGACTCTGCTCTGGATGGGTCAGAGGTATTTTCTCCCATCCCACTCATCTTGAACACATATCAGCAACTAAAAGGAAGAAAGTACAAGAAAGGGTTATGGTGGAAGTGTCTTGAGTTCTCAGTTCGTATTTCCAAGTTTCTCATTCCATGCTCAGCTAAGATATTACTTGGCAAATCCATCATTCGAAACAGAGCTTGTTTGAAAGACACCAATAAATCCACTGTGTTTATGACCCCACGAAATGCTACACAAAACTCCTTGAGAAGAAAATTTGTGCTGGGCAAGTAAAGCATTATAATCTCTTTGATTGTTACCAGTTACATAAGAAGAGATAAATATATTTTGTGCCTGGGTTGCTGTATTTTCATAGCAAATTTGCAAGGTTGAATGATGAAAGACAAAGGAAAAAGAGCCATACAAGAAGAAAAATACAGCAGAACTAAAATACATGAAATAAAACATGTGTCTCAGCTACATGAAAAGGTAGTACATGAAGCTTTAGTTAAAAATCAGAAGATAATGCCTGCAAAGTACATGTACAAAACTGTAGAAACAGAACATCTGTCAGCATTAGGGATCGCTGACGAACTGATAAATATTTTGTATTTTGTATAATTTACCTCATATGGAGGGTACCTTGTCAAGCTAACGTAGTAAAACAACACAAGCTCATAATATGTGCAATAAACAGACTGTGGAAACCCTGCCCTGCTCCGAACTGTTGGTTTCCCTTTGCCCTGTAGAAGCACATGAAACTTGCCTACCCCAGATTACATGTTTCTCAACAAGTACCAATATTCTAGAGGTAGGAATCATCAGAGAACATAGGAAGACGATACAAATGATCAAAAATTCATGCAAGATGGGGCAGTCCTAGCTCAGCATCTGCCTAGTTGCTAGCAGTTTTATGAGGATGATGGCAGAGAGGTGTTGCTGGACATTTCAGAGAGCTCCTGTATTGTTTGGGATTAGCAGAAAAAGAAGAATGAGGGCCATGAAGGAGGTGAGTGTATCCAGGAGGTGATTCATACCATACTAAAATAAGAGCTGGAGCCTGTAATTGTATGACCATTTCACTTTGGCATAAAGTGAAAATCAGGTATCAAAACAAGGGAGTTCACCACCTCCAAGTCCTTCATTTCTGTCCCACCATTTCCTTTCCCTGCTGGCCTGGTCAGTCATGCACTGAACCTACTGAGTGAGCTGCCAGGGGTTAAAGACACAGTGCCCTTCCCTTTTTCTTTTTGACGTTTTTTTAAATCTAGCAGCCAGCCAGTGCTGGTAATCAGATGTTCACACTGGAAATCCCAATGAGTGAAGACATTGCAGATATTGGCAGAAGCAGCCCAAAGACTAGGGTCAAAGCAGTTAATGCTGAGAAAGGCTACTCACTGAAACCTGAGCAAGCAAATGATGAGTTGGAGCCATCTCACATTCAGAACTAACCACCACCTAACATTGTCCTAAATTAGAAGATAAAAAATAATTTCATTTTACTGAAAGTAAATTTCACAGAATATTCTGAGTTGGAAGGGACCCAAACAGATCACTGAGTCCAACTCTTAAGTGAATACCGGGATCAAACCCTCAACCCTGGTGTTACTAACTCCATGCTCTGACCAACTGAGCTGATCTCAGTATTTTTTTAACCACTCTGAGCAGAGAGTGAAGTAGTTTCCCTTCTTCTAGATACTGCTCAAGTTCCATGTATCATGCTGTAACATATAGCTTCCATCTGCTCTTTGACACGAATGGGATCAGATTGTATTTGAAAGATATCTGAATTACCTTTTCTCTACTGAGTCTATACATGCATATCAGTATCTACATATACATACATGCTGCTATTATTTTGAGAAGACCCCACTGCAGAAGAGCAAGAAGGCTGTGGTTCTGTGGCAGAGCAGACACAGCTCTCAAAGGGAAGCTGTGAAGGATGTAGTACTACAGGAGTAGTTGGATAATATATATATGTATATAATATATACGTTCATAGATTAGGAGCCAAGCACTTCCTTCCAATTTCACAAGTATCACAAGTAAGAGCTCCGAGGAAGGTGTAAGATACTATTAAGGAAACTGACAATATTTAAACAGAAGTTTTGTCAGTGGAGAGCTGGAACTGTCCTTGCAGCTCTGTTTCAATGACTAAATTTTTCACTGACCAAGGTAAGAAAAAATTGTCAGCATGATAAAAGCTGTACATTCCCAAGATCTGATCTCTCATCTAGACTCAGATGGTGACCTAAAGTCCAGAACATTAAGCTGGGGAATCCCTTCATTTTTTATGCTTCCCAAGTAATACCTGAGAAATGTAAATCAGCTGTTTTTCTTGAGAAAAACAAGCGTAACAATTCACAAATACCTGTCAAACCTTCAGCTGTCATCTCCTCACTCCCTTTCCCTCCCAAGTAGTACGAAGGTAAACATTTAGGGTGGACACCACTCTCCAAAATGCCTTCCTCCTCAAGAAAGCATACAGAACTGACATGATACAATATTTCTCATGGAACTTGTTGACATTGTTACTGACAGCTTTCCTACCTACTCTGTCAGACCTACTTTAAAGGGAAGTTTTGTTTTTGTGGGAACCAAAGTTTCACCGGTAGCTCCACCAATGCATAAATCAATTCTTGCATTCACACTGATGCTCTTCTGTAGGAATCCCACTAGGTCCACACTTATCAGCCTTTGAAGGACATATTAAAACTCATCTCCCACCCTAAACTCTAGACTTCATCCTTCTGTATTATGGGGAACAAAAGTGGTACCATAATTACAAAACTAGCACCTTCTTCTCTCCTTATTAAACACAGCAAATAGTTGCAAACAAATAATAAATGTATTTATTTTATTCAGTTTGCACTGACAGGCTATTACATCTTTTTCTCAGCAGCATTATCAGTTTTTTCTTAGAATGAGTTACCCATTTCTTTCTCACTCATCATAATTTATTTCTGGAAATCTACCACCTACTACCATGTTTGCTTTCTGTTCTCCTTTATTTCTTAACTAAAAATCATGTTCTATACCCCAAAGATTTTTATAGACCATTTTCTTGTCTTGTAGGTGACTGTGCTCCAGAGCAGAATGTAAAATCCAGAGATAGGTGTCCTGGAAAGTGGAGAGCTAGACAGATGATATTAAAGAGATCTAAAAAATCTCAAAGGCTAAAATGAAAGATACTCATCCCTATCTAGCACACAGTACTAAAATCAAAAGGATGTGCCCCAAACCCTTGTCTCCCTAGGTATTTAGGGTCTGACTGGGATAGTTAAAAAGTCAGGTTTTCTTTTGGAATTCAGAAACTAAAATCTATTCCCTAGTTAGGAGAAATGAGGAAGAATCAACTTTTAGAAGGTGTGGATAGAGTCTTCTGTAACACTATCTTAACTAAAACAGCCAGAAACTGGGTGATGGAGATGGCGTTTTCAGAGAGAGCTCCCATGCCTGCATTTCCCACCATGCAGGACAGCCTCCTGGGCACTAGGCTACCTGCTGCCAAAGCTGGATGTTTAAGAAGCAAAGAGGGCAAGGCTGATCAACTCTTGCAGTGCAGAATCTTTAGGGGTGTGCTCTATACCGCTAAACTCATGAGCAAGCAGCTCAAACACTGAAGACAGAAGGATTGAGGTTTAACTCCCTTTGGCTGAGGAGGGTAGCAAAGCTCCATCTCCCATTTCTCAGCAATGACTCTAACGAGTCAAAGAGGCAAACATTCTCCCCGTTTCCTCGTGTCTTTTAAAAAGAAAGCAGCTGTTTCACATATTTTTCCATGAGCTAATTCACAATGAAGACCAATGCATACCGCTAAATGAAGAACTTGAGAAAGTTTAGGTACCTCTACAAATTTCATGTGTACGTACAATGCACAAGCAAGAAACTAAAACTACATTTCCCTGAAGAAACTACTTCTGGGCACATATAGTACCAAGGAGCAGGGCCCTGGAAACTTCCAAGTAAGAAAGAGAAAATGTCATGATTTTTTATTGAATTGATAGATGAATTTTAGACACAGAAATGAACATCTGTGGATCGAAGCAGCTAAATAACATATTATGCTTTTTGGTTTCTGCCTTCCTCCATACATATTAACTAATCTGTATCAAAATGTTTTGGTAGTTAATTATTACCAAGAGTTTTACACAACACAAACATTCATAACATTATATCATTCAGTATTTTAAAAACAGAAGGAAGGAACTTCTAAAGCACTTTTAGATATTCCTAGGTTCCTGAATCACTCAAACAACTTTTCTGAACCACTCATAGAACTTCTCAGCTCAGAAAACAGAAGTCCCACATTTGAAGTCTGAATTCTTCCAGGAAGCATGACAATTCAAAACTAAAGACATTATGAATAGAATGACAAGTCAGAGACTCCAAGTTTTACTCCAGTAAACTTCCCCTTAAGGGAACTTGTATTAGAAAGCAGCATGTATCCTGCTCCACTGATCTTTTTATACATCTCTACAGGAATTTTCAGAAAGAAGAAAGATAAAGAAATTAAACAATTCAATCTATTCCATGCTTTGGAAGTAGTGGAAATGTAGTATCAGCTCTATCATATACAAATACAAAAATCAAGAAAATGTTGGTAAGGGTTCTTTAGCAAGGTATAGAAAAATGATTAACCAAACTGGAAATTAGTAAAAACAAAACCAGCAGTAATCACTGCTTTGAGGAGAGATAAAAACATGCTTGATAATGAAAAAATGAGTATCATGATATGTTATATACTGAACTAAGTAAGTTCTATTTTAAAAGAAATTGTCTTACCAAGTTAAATTTGAATGCATGTCTCACAGAATGAATTGTCATGCAACACCAGGCCCTCCCTTTTTCATTGTGTAAGTTGTTTGAGAGCTGTATTGCACTCCAAAATACAAACATAATATCCCACTGTGGAATTGGTATTTTGCCTTCAGTGATGGCACCAGATTCTTCTACTCTATATTATGGTTTTTTCCATGTGTCCTATCCCAACAAAACACCAGAACTGCAACGATAACTAAGACCTGAACTTCTAATGCTGACTTAAGCTTCAATTCCACTGGGCATAAATGAGCAATAGAGCAATAGAAATAAAAGTACATTCACTGTAGCATTTTCCTACAAGGAAGGAGATAATTAGAGAATCAGATATATTATTACTAAAAATATCCAAAGAACTAATTTTACTCTCCTACTGATGACCCGCAACAACAGGACATCTCAGGTAACTTAGTATTTTTTTCCTATTTATATTTAAGTCCAGAAGTGCATTTTTCCTCTCTTTTCATTTCATTACCACAGGCCAAACACCCAAAATACTTGTAAAAAAAAAACACTGGCTAACTATTCCAATTGTTAAATGTAAATCACAAACACTGAAAAATTAAATTTAAAATATTTAGGAGAGTACATATTAGTAATTACATTCATTGACACCTAACCAGTTTCTACCACACGCTGGGTGTGACTGAAATAACAGAGTCTGAAATATGCTTAAATTCTTTTTTCTTTTATTTTCTTTGGGTTTGTTTTGTTTTTGTTGTTATCAGTTATAAAACAATAGTCTTTGCTCTTGTCGTGAGAGCACATCCTCCTTTACATCCTCCACCAGCAACTGTTGAAGTTGGAGTCCACAGAGAGACTTAACCTAATTATAAAGCAATAGTAAACATCCATCTTTCAAATGGGAAAGAAAAGCAGAGGCACAATGAAGTGGGAGAGAGGAAAATAGCACAAATCACTTGTGTGAATTTTTACATCTCTTCAACTCCTCAAATGTCATGAAGGAACACGGCATGCAGAATAAGCCTTCCAACACTGATCCTCAGCACCAGTGAATTCAGTTAATCATCCAGAGTCAATGTAGAAGAAGATAATGTGCATTTTATCTCTTATCAGAACAGGCCATCTTCCAAACAAGGCCTGTTAAACTGTCAGATTTATTATAAGCCTAACAAATGCAGTTAAAGAATAAATGAGGATTACACCTTCAAAGCCGCTAGTTCAACCTGAAAAGCAGCAAACAATATGTAAAGTACCATATAGTGGACAATCAGGTAGCAGTACTATACTACCACCCCTCCAGCCCACCAACACGTGAAATGAGTGTACATACAACCAATACATATCAAAGAGATTTACTAAAGTCAGTGTTTTACAGAGTAAAAAACAGAAAAATACTGCTGACGGACCAAAAATACTACAAGTCAGTGAAAAGTTTGGCAAAAAATTTTCTCTAACAGCTGATTTAAAAAAAACCAGCTTTTAATTCTGTGGTTGTTTACTCAAAACATACATCTATTATAGCTCATCCTTTTTTCCTGTGAAGTTGCCATGACTAGAAAACTTTCTATCTCAGTTTCAAGATTAGAAATGTACTGTGCATAACATCAATTCTGGTAGAAGCCAGAGGAAAGTTGGAAGTCACATGCAAATTCTGATTCTTCACATTTTTTCCTACTTATGAACTATTTTTTTCACTGGCTTCATTTCAGAACCGGAAAATATTTAGTATTGATACATACTGCAATCCTCAACCTTTTCGAGGAAGGCAATGCTTGCTAGCCACTTTCCCAGGCCTCCAAAGGAAATCGCTGTCAGAGGCAGGATAAGATATTAGATCAGAGAGGGGGGGCCACTGGAGCCTAAGGCCAACCTTTCCTTGGTCAGTTGAGGAGGAACTTGAACTCCCAGCACGTTCCACGGTAGCACCTTGTCAGAGTCGCAGGCACTGAACGCAGCCCGCCCGCCCCACGCGCTGCACTGCACCTGGAGAAGCTCAGCCTTCTCACACGCAAACTCGCTTGGCACAGGTGCTCTGACAAATCCAGACAGACATGAAGAAGGGTTTGAAAATAAATAAAAAAACCAGGAGGTGAAAATCAAAGAAAATAAAAGGAACAAGGGGAAAAAAAGACTTCATTGTCTGGTAAAATAAGATTTAAGCAAGAGATCCACTACTAAGAAATGTGACAGAGACATTAAGATATATTAAAACAACCTTCTGAACCCCTGGTATAAGTAAGCCACATCCGCTACAACCAACTTACATATTCCTGTCCTTCACCACTAAACACCTGGAATACCAAACAAAACAATGCCAATCTGCCAAAATAAACAGGATGTCCAATACCTTGGTTGGTGATCATAACCTCACATTAAAAACATGAACTAATTTATTTAAGGGTATGCTTTCTCAAAACAGCACTATCACTTTTACTATAGGTGAAACTGTCTAAAACCTACAACAGTCACACAGTACAAAGCAAAAAGGGAGAACAGAATTTCTGCTCCTTTCAGGAAGGTAACAGCAGCAAGTTGAAAGACTCTAGTCACCTTTAAAGGATTTGTACTAAAATCTGACATGTACCTGTAGCCTCTTCTATCTTTTCTATTCTTTCTATTTTAAAGACAGTCTATTACAGGTAACATTAAAACAAGATTTATGGCAGTATTTACCAAGCTCTACTTTATTCTTCAACTCCACAAACTATAACTAAGAAAAGAAACATAATTTTCTTAGAAATGCCATTGAACCCATGTATAAAAGAACTGAAAACTGGCTCCAACACCTACTACTCACATTTTTAAGCTGAAGGCTCCTTCCTCAATCTTTTCCCTCACTCCTGTGTAATGGCTTTAGAGTGGTGTACTAGACAGTAAGAAGACAACATACTCCATTTGCAGCCTGAAAGCCAATAATGCTCATGAATTTTTTACCTGACAGACACTTCAAGATGCCACTGGGAAGATTGTCTAATAAACACATTAGGCTGCAAATGGGCGGCAGCAGCTCTTTAACACATGCTGTAACAATCAAATAAATGGCTAACATTAATGTTCAGTGTTACAGACTTTTTTTAATATGACTTTCTGTAAAATCCACCTACATCTTGAAGGAGAAAGAGGTTTTTCTCAGCTACTCAAACCCACAGGTTTAAGAAACCCTCAGTTCTGCTTGAGACTTTGCCAAAACCCCTCCAGACTGACCCCAGCGCTGTAGGCTGGCTCCTACCTTCTGTATTCCCATAGGCTAAGGCTCTTAACAGAGCCACTCACTCAGCTGCTTATGGATTAGCCTACGTCAGCACCTCTAATATGCCCAGGAATAGCAAAACCAGGCTCTAATAAAACAACTGAGGAAAAATATCAGAAGAAGGAAGTACCTTTTTTTTCTTTTTTCTTTTTTTTTTCTTAATATACTACAGGTTTGCTTAATTTCTGCTTTTAAAGAGGAAAAGATCTGTTTTCATCAAAACACCATCGGAGAGGAAACAGGTGTTACTACCGAAAAAACCTTCAAGACTGTATTGCAATTTCAGGTCTGGGTTTCTATTTCTCTAGTTATCAAAAATTGTTTGTGACTCTCAGTACTCAAGGACAAAATTTGCAGGTTAATATCACTAAAACTTCCCATTAAACAAGAAATTAAATAACAAAATATAATGCCAGAATATCTATCTATCTATCTACCTATGTCACTCTTACATCCTTTTGTTTGTATTAGGTAGGTAGCTAAGTCAAAAAACCAAACCTGAAGTTATTCTAAATCTATTCAGCTTCCTATCATGCATTTAATAAGCATTAAACTATGGCTACAAAAATACTAAGCCTGCAAGCATTTACTTTGGAAAAGGAGTCCAAATTCCCACATAAATTGTTTATTTAATCTAGATTTTTCTCTCATAGTTCACAATTATTAACAACTTATGAGACTGATTTTGAAGCTTAGTGTTTCATATCTACTGTGATTTAAAATAAAACTTTGTGAATAACATAGCTGATAAATGAAGCAAATCTAAAAACACAGAAAAGGGTATTATTATGGGAAACTTTGTATTTAAACAGCTTTCATTTCCAGTTGATGATACTTCTGGAACAGTGAGTTAAGCATATTTTGACTCCTACTGAATCTTCTCTGCCAATCTCAGTTTCAAAACTGTTATTTGTCCACTTAAATTCCCACACCAACTTTCCTCTCTAGAAACCACCAGAGAGCAAAGAGATAATCAGACTTGAGAGAGAGGAAAAAATGGAGAAACTCTCACAAGTGTAAGGCACAGTGGAAAAACTCAAATCCAGGAACATTTTCTAATCTCAGAACTGACACAAATGTATGCACTACTTACAACACCAGAAAGCTTATACAGTTTGGTGTGATTTTCAAGATGCCATCTTAGCAATGAGAGAAATATGACCAATCACATAAACAAAGGCATTTACACATCTCTGTAATGTGGGCTTGCCTACACTAGGATTTCACTCCAGTTAACTGCCTGTCAAACACCAGTCTGCTTACATTTGATAAAATATATTCCATTGATAAAAAGCTCAGGAAACATGGTTCTGTATAGGTAAAAAGTAAAAAGTAGAGGGCAAGCCAGACAGAAACACTGCATGTTTCCACACAAGGTGCATATGGTAAGTAACATGTAGAGTTATAGGACCTACACACAGAGATATTCAACCTATCATATTTGAATTTCAGTTCCTTCATTTATTAATCTGAGTTTCAATGACTTCACACAGCTGGATAGATATTGGTCCTCCTGGTCACTAGGACCAGCTGAGCATGTCTGCACAATCAGGTGAAGTGTGATGTGCACCCCAGGCTCTGGCAAAAAGAGGCTCATGTTGCATGCCACCTTTCACATCTAACCTGGGCATCAAAATAATGTTCCTTCAGCCCCAGAGTAGATACTCTTACTGAAAGCACATAACCTTAGTGAAACTTCTGTTGCACTTCAGTAACTCTAAGTGTCTTCTTTGGAGCCTCATCAAAAACTGAACTCATGTTTTCAATTTTCACATACCTACAGCACCAAGAGTATATTTTTCTTCACTACCCAACCACCCATTACTAGGAAGCATGTTGAAACTTCAGGCCATTCTTTTGAATGCCAAGCACTGAATTAAAACTCTGAGTTGCAGAAAGTGTACCTAAACAGTATCCATAATATTTCTACACTTTTTGATATTGTTATCATGGTGAAAGAATAACCCACTGCACACATGTGTACAAAATACATACTCCACACTTCCTTCTATAACACTGAGATGTTTTCATAAGCATACATTTAATTAAACAGCGTATAATAACAAATTTTCAAATTAAGAATCAAGAATTCAAGCTGCTTTGTTCCTGAGGGTTGCAAGTCAACAATAGTCTGAAGTCAAACATACTTATATGTAAGTTAAACAAATGGTAGTACTCAGCTCCACAAATGGCCTCAATGACAGTAACTTTAGCTTTCTATGAGGTGAACTGGACTTCACTTTGATGCTCTCTATGCCCCCTAGAACTTCAGAATGCTGCATCACTTCTTTACATTGTATAGCCAAATTATCCTGTTCACTACAGTGCCCAGTACAGCTCACCCACCCTCTCTGCCTCTGAAATGCATTTAGAGTGTCTGTCCTGGAAAACTCGGTGTCCTCCTCAGCCTATGACGGAGGTCCCAGAGGGTGCCTGCCTAGTGGCAAGGATGTGGTTCCGGATGTTACGGGAGAGTGCAGATGGAGAGTTTGGCCTCTATTCCCATCCCGTTTCTGTAGGAACAGGTAGATTCCCTCAGCAGGTGCTTCCTGCTGATACTGGTACACATACCAGTGTCATCCATTTATACTGGAGCAGCAGTGTAAGAATTGGGAAGGAGAAAAAGTTTTTTCTTAATAAAGTTGGAAGAGCAACCAATACATGCGTTTTGAGAGAATACAGTTATATGCATGAAAGATTGTATCACCTCAAAACACGCAGAATTACAGTTTTGTAGTTAAAATAAATAGATGCTAGATGGACACAAAACTTTTGGCCAAGCTATTGAGAACGCTAACTACACACATTGTTACTAAGCACAAAAATTAAAGACACCAAATTATGTCAGAGCCACACACGAGTGTCTTGCCAACACTAACAAAGTGTGATTAACTCGATGTTCTTAATACATCCATGAGCTCAAAAACTGGTCTGTGAACATGCATAACAGTTACTAAAAACTTCAAATTTCATGTCGGTCTTCATTTTACTTGCTTCACTAAAATAATGCAACTAGCAATAACAGAAAAAGATGAAAGTTTAATTACCATTTTAAAGCACTTAAAAGCATTAAACTCATAAAAATGTTGCTTTACTTAGTCAACTGCCAAGAAATAAAATCTGATGAACACCAGCTCTGTAGTCATGTGCATCTATGTGTATACACACAAACACACACACACACACACATATATATATATATAAGTATATGAATACAGGTTGTGACCAAATAAAACACTCATAGAAATAGTTATATGAGTCAACCAAAAGAAACAGTTTGTGACTAGTCTGCCATGGAAGCTTGTTGCAGGTATCTTGGAAGAAGGTACAAGGCAGCTGCAGATGTCAGAGACACCACTGTCTCTGACAATCAGTGGTACAAGCTTAGCTGCAGTGCTGCTGTGCCTCCTCCTCCCTCTGAACCTATCTTCAGCAATGCCTAATTCTGTCTTAAATCCATATATACCTTTGGCCTCCACAATGCTTACAGGCAGCACCCTGTAAGTGTTACAACAGCTCACTATAAGCTCCCCAAAGCAGAAACGACACTGTAAGAAAATTGAACAGTTCTATGGGGACGCTATGACTCAACTGAAATAAATCAGAATTTTATCACTGACTTCACTGAAGCTTCGATTTTCCTCCTAGTCTACTAGAAGAAGATGTCAAACTGTTATTTCTCTCTTTTGTAGGTCATAAATCATTCCATGGGCCTGAAAAAGCTATGCTTGTATCCTGAAGCCCAAAAGAAAACAAGGTTACTCTGCTATTAAAGCTGAATGCTAATTATGAGCCATTTTATTCTCTTTGTAAAAATAAACTGGAATTAATTTTTGTCCATAATGCAACAGTTTCTAGAAAAGAAGAATCACAAGTGCTAAGAAGGAATCAATGACTATTTCCAAGTATTTTTAATTTTGGACTGTAATGGAATATAATTGCTAAAGAGAGGAACACCCACTACATTCATAGAAGGAGCTAACCAGAAGTCTGCAATACACTGCCTCAAAGCAAAAAATAACACACATTTATAACTACTTGGACTGAACACCTGGAAAAACTTCAGGAAAAGGACCAAAAATAATTTTATTCCATGCAGTTCTAACAGAAGTTTCTTCATGAGAATCTCGTGCTGCACAATCACAACAGCCTATGCTATCAGGAATGGAAAATCACAGCAGTACAGCATCCTGATGGTACAACACACACTGCAAATTAAATGCATCTATCATAAACTTTTGGGTTGAGTCTTCATTTACAATTTTTGTCCAATGCACTGTTCCTTATGCTCTGTATCCTCACCACCCAGACAGCTTTCCCAAGGCCCCTCTGTGCACCTCCAGCTATCAGGGCAATAAGCAGGGGTCAGCCTCACGCCTGGCTGCTGAGACCAGCCCACTTCTGAAAGACCCAGGCTTTCACATCTTATGCCTCACCTACAGAGACCAAAGCTTTACCTGCTAATAATAATTTTTAGTCCAATTCAGACATCCTTCTAGGCCTGCCACAGATGAAGATAAGCAGTAAGAGAAGCTAAGGGGAAATGCAGGCAGTAAAACGACTCCATCAGGATTTCCTCACAAGTACAGTGATTATCAACTTACAAACACCCTTCTCATTTACTCCATAGCTCCAACAGCTTGGCTTGTAGATCCAGTCCTCAGTCCTTAACTCAGCTTTCTTATTACAACTATGGGGCTATTATATATTGTAATGTGCTAACAAACTTATTCTACTTATTACAGTAGCTTCTGAGAAGCAAGGTGGTTTTCACACCTTCCCTCATTATTTTCTATGACTAGCCTAAATAAATAAATAAATAAATAAATAAATAAATAAATAAATAAAATTAATTATAAAATCTAACCAGATAGTTGACTTTCCAATGACACTTAATATTAAAAATTGTTCTAAGAACTCTGGAGTGAAAAGACAACATTTCAAAGTATACCTCAAGTTCACACTTTCCAAGAAGGGCTTTTTTTCTTACAATATTGGTATATTTTGCAATGCAGTCACCTTCTTTCCTTCCCTGCACAAGAAATTTTCCTTACAGAGATGACAACAAAATGGGGAGGGGAACAAAAAGGAAGAAGAGCAACACCTTCTGAACATTACCAGTGTAACCCTCTTGACTACTTAAGTATACATAATTTTGAAAAGTGGGCAAACAAAATTACTCTGGTCAAAGACAGTTTTATATCTGCTAGATACAGAATTCTGTAAGAAATTGCTTACAAAAGAAAACATCCTAACTTGAGTTTTGTGAGAACACAGAGCCACCTGAAGAACACAGTCTACACAAAAGGTTGATTTTGTTCCAGTTTCCCCCCCTTAACACATCCTAAAAGGCATCAGGGAAATCAAAATGACTGTACGAGCAGCAAAAATTTATTTTTCTACAAAACCTAAGTGCCAACATATCAGAAAGCACTACTCAGCCCCCACTATCTCGTTAGATCCTCTGTAATGAAATAAAGGAAGAAAACACAAGAAGCAGAGAGGAAGTTTCATTGTTCTTGTGGCTTCGACATTTGGTGCCGCGAACGTGACAGGCTCTCAAGCCTCTACTCAACGGCACCGCCTGCCCCAGGCCTCTGTACCAAAATGTTACTATGCTGCAATTAAAATAATCAAACCGAGACAAAAGAGAACAAGCAAATAAATAGCGCAAACTTGTTTATGTTTCTGGCTCTGCCCTCACAGTATGAAATAAAGTCTCTTCAAACACAAACTACATCAATTTAAAAAATAATATTTTCCTTTCTCCCTCCTATCTCGAAGTAGCATGAGTTTTTCAAAGTCCTAAATAAAATAAACTAAGGCATTTCCTGTATGTATTTAGTTAATTATTAAACCAACTCTAAGCATGATAGTCACCACCACTATTTCAATATGAATCCAGGAAAACACACTTTTTGCAAACTGCCAGTGCACTGCAGTAATGACTGATATCCATCCTTTCAACCCTGCCCTTAAGTTTGGAGGCAAATTTCTAAAGAAATGACAACCAGCACTCCTTCACAAATCAAATCACTTAATTTTAGCTTCTTTTTTTGTGGTTCAGGATTAGTATTATTGCTGTGATTTAAGGAGAAACGCTGGGCTTAATGTTGTGTATGAGAGGAAAATAAAGTCAACAAGCCTGCAACAACTTCCCAAACAGGGGAGACAGCATACTGTCTTCACCTTACTACAAGTAACTACCAATAACCTTTCTGAGGGGGATATTATTAGTTAATTAATCTGCAATATTAAATGATGTCCTCCCAAGGTTAAAAGAAAGGTAAATACTGCCAAGATATTTAATGACATCATCATGCATAACCATGAGATAAATACGAGGTCTGAAGATTAACTGAATGTCATTCTGTTTACATGATTGTGTACTTGTAAAGAAAACTATTAAGATTAGAGAACAGAGAAAGTTATATAACAACTACCAATATTTCAGTGTGTTTTGTCTATCAATCTCTTGGTCAGAAAGAGAAAGGTTTATTGCAAATATGTCTCACTGTGACATACTTTGTAATTTTTCATGTGCATATAAATTACTGAATATTGAATAGTAGTTACTGCAATGAAAAAGACACTCTCAGGCTCCACCTCCTCTTGACAGTGGGAAAATTTAGATGGGTTTGTGCATTATTCTAGATGCCAGAAACTTGCTTACAAAAATATTTCCTGTGCACAAAGGTATATTTAGCCGCATAAACCCATAAAACTGTCACAGGAAACCACAAGTACACCTGTAGCCATTAAAAAACGGGGGGGGGGGGGGGGCTGGGGACCAGGAGACGGACACAACAGAAACTGCAGACTTGAATTTACATGATTTCTTTGCAATTGTTATTTAGAAACATTATCTTTAAACTCTCTTTCTCAAATAGAAAATAGCTGTTCCTCCCACTCCCCCAAACCAACACCCCGTAGCCCCCCTGCACCCCCAACATCCAGACACCAATGATGCACACAGAAGCACACATACATGAAAAGAGAAAGCAATGGCAATGAAGTCACAGCACTTCAGAAACACACCTTGTCATCTTCCAGTCTTTGCAGATGAAGGTAGATCCTATTAGTTTTTCTGCGTCTTCAGATCAAGATGTAGATAAATCTCCTAC
This sequence comes from Parus major, assembly GCF_001522545.3. NCBI lineage: Eukaryota > Metazoa > Chordata > Aves > Passeriformes > Paridae > Parus > Parus major. The sequence continues at coordinate 118,383,985 of NC_031769.1, forward strand.
ATCACACTGGTTTTTTATTGAAAACAGGAGGGGAAAAAATATTCCAAAAAAATGAAAAAATAAAAAAATTAAAAAGAGGGACAAGTACCAGTAAATTTACAGCCTTAAAAATATCAGCTCTCCATTATCCCAAACCAGTGTTATGTCTTGATGTAAACCAAAGCACATGCTGAGTGAGGACGTGCGCACACAGCAGCTTATCATCTCTGTCATCTGCTTCTAATGACAGCTGACAAACTGGCCACGCTAATCCTTCCCTAACTGCTGATCAGAGAGATCCCCCTTTGACAATCCAGCATGGTGGAGTACTCGAAAATTCCTCCTGCTTCTGTTCTGTTGCTGCTCTAAAAAGCAGTTTCCTTTTCATTGAGATAATAGCCTTTTCTGCAGTCACGTGGCACCCGGGCTACATTAGCAGAGCTTGATGATAACAGAGTAACTCCCCTCCCTCCCTTCTGCTGATTTTAAGTGTACGACTCCTGGAGAAACCCTAACCTGGCACACTTGAATTCATTTTGCATCTTCTTCTATCGAAAAGCAAATACTGCTGTCGATGTGGAAGAGGAATATAAGGGCTCTCTCTACTTCTTGCACCGAAACTAATTAGTGAATACATTTTAAAGCAGTGCCTTTGTTGGTGCATACACATTGGTCATAAACATGTCATATGAGTATAAACTGAATATTAAGCATGCTTAATACTGAGTATCTGGCATGCTAGAATTATTCTTTTCCCCCTTGAGTATTTTAATATTTTGCCTGTAATTTTAGTTCTGCTGCAATAAATACTCTTCTCTCAGCAACAACCTATGGTTCAACTCCCCCCAGCGCCCAACTCTCCAGCAAATGCAAAAAAGCACAAACAACAAATGAGCTGCACTACAAACTCCAGTGTCAGTGCTTCTACATATTAAGTGACATCATTTATCTTGCTTTAACTCAGTACTACGACAAATATCTTAGCATTTTTTAAACACACTGTCAAGTGGGGAAACCTACCTAAGCTGTAGCTTCCGAGTTCTCTCCTGAATGCCAAACCCCCAGGCGGGTTTGCACCTCACTATTCAGAAGCTTCCTGCTTGTAAAAGGCAAAGTACACAGACAAGCATAATGCTCTGTCCTGCCTTCACTTAAGTAGTTCACATACTACAGAACAAGCCTTTCCTCTTCTGCATTAGCACCATTTCCCTATTACCCTGGCACACAGCATAAACATACCCAATTTATTTCCCCCTGCTCTGACAGCACTGGGCAGTGCAGCTGGGCACACACCAGCGTAGCATTACCCAGATATTTTATCGCTGGGATTTGCAAACTGTTTGAGAAAGCCGTGGAAGAAGCACTGTAAAACAATTGTCAAGTTCACAGAGCAACTTTTGCAGCTTTGTACCTGCTCTTTTCCTATATGATCAAGAAACAGAATTATCTCCTTTTGCTTTAGAGGAGATATTAGAAAATATATCACCAAGCCTGACAAAGCTCCAGGTGTGTTTGGACAATGCTCTCGGGCATGATTCTCATGGTGTGACTTAGGGATGGTGCTGTGCAGGGCCAGGGGTTGGACTTGATCATTTCTGGGTCCTTCCAACTCAGAATATTCTGAAATTTCTTCTATTTCCATCTTATCTCATTACACCACTTCATTCTCCTTAAAGAAAGCATTGAGAATTAACTTATAATTTCTCTAGGAAACTGGAAAACAGTGTTAAGAGACTGTGCCTGTATTCACAGGAAAATAAAATGAGAATTGTGAAGAAATAGTGGCTGTCCCACCACCCTTTCTGTTTACCCCTCTCCCTAAGGACAGCTCTGCTCAGGAAAGCAGCCCTGCCCAAGGCTCTGGGGAAACCTGCTCCAATGCTATGATCAGTGTTACGAGCTGAGGCCCAACCTTTCTGCAGCAGAGCAGCTGAAAATGAAATGGGAACAAGGCCCCTTCTGGAGCAGCGTGAATCCTATTTTCTACTTTTCTCTTTTCCATGCTGTAGAGGGAACCTGTGAGAAAGATCCTCAGTCCAGCAAGAAATAATCTGGTTCCATAAGGAGACTATATTCAGCAGAAAAACATATTCACAGGAAATTGAGGGGGTTTATTTTTCCCAGGCCTCTTTCTCAAAGCACTACACTGCACAGGGTAAACAAAATGAACATTATTTGGAGTTACATAAAACTTTCACCCCAAAAGAACAGGAATTGCTTTGCAATCTTAACTTTATTCATTTGCATTTTCCATATGAATTCTTTATCTAAAGAAGATGCATCAAGCATACAGGTTAAATTGGAAAATGATACTAATGGGACAAAACCTGAAGATTAGGGAGAGTATCTCTGATATTCAAGAAAAAATATTAACAGACAATCACCAGAAGGAAAATGAGCTTTCACAAGTATGCACACACACAAAACACCACCTATGAAGTACAAATCTAAGGAAAACATAAGAAATGGGAGCATCCCAGTCAGATACCATAGTCAGAACTATCTCACTAATATTTATAGGAATCATAAAATGAAAATTTTAAAGGCAAAACAATATTTTTGAGCACAAACACAATAATCACAGAGTTAAAGAAAGAGTTATGTGTAAATAAAAAGGAGGCAGCAGAAGAGTCATTGTAGCAATAGGAGTTGAAGGCTGAAAAAGCAGTGAAATGACACAGATGTTGTTTAAAAAATTGTTTAGTGAAGAGCAGTATAAAGATAAAGCTAATGGAGAAGTGGGAACATTCCACTGCAGTGTACAGACTAATTCTAGACAAAAAGGGAAAGGAGAACTGAGTGAAAAAATACTCCTGACAGAAAACACTGCTCTGAATGGGAATAAAGGAGCATGCAACAGCAAAGAAGGAAAGGCTGTTTGGCTTTATCAGGCAGTAAATATATGCTTCCAATGAAATGACAGAGTTGTTGCTACCTTTTGAATAGTTTCACAGGAATGCTACACTTAATTTGGGGATGAGCAGGTGACATTCAAAACCAGTTCTAGCATTAGACAGAGACTTTTTCACGTTAGGATAAGACACAGACCTTACACAGCAGAAGAGGTTCACCCAACTTTTCTCAGAGAAATACATTTCATTAGTATTTAATATTCTTTGCCCAGCCACAGGTGACTTTGCAGTAGACATGTGGAAGATACAGCTTCACAAAAACATTTACAATTTATGTTCAAATAAATGAAACTGATAAAGAGAACACTGCCTTCATTGTATGCATTTCACAGGTTTTTTTAAGTTTATTTTTCTTTCTTTATTTTTTCTTAAGAAAGAGCGAATCAGGCAGACAGGACATACCACAACAATCTGGTGTTCTTTGACCCTGTAACACACTCACACTTAAGACAAAGACTGGTAAAGCCATCTCAAAACACCTTCTCAGTCTTTTTAATTCCAAAATGCAACTTTTAAATCCTTTCTCTCACTCTCTATCCATACCCAGGAGGATCCAATTCCACTCACACAATCCCTTCAATCCTATCAATTTGCAGTAGCCAAAGGGGTACCCAAATTGACAGCTATAGTAACAGCCTTCATTTGCAAAATAATGAGACATTTCAATCTGTGTTTTTAAGATTGCAAAGCTGACTCACTAGGCTTTATCCAAGGTACGAGGACACTGACTTTTAGGAAAGCTGGGCAGCATTAAGTCTCACTCCTTGAGAGAATGACTGGAAGGGCACTGCACCAGCATAGAGAACAACCAGAAACTATTAGGATTGACTGCTACGATGCACAATAAGGGTATTACTGCTCAGATAAAGAACAAAGACAGTATAGTGATTTACATGTGTTACATTTCAATAAATACAGATGCAAACACACAGTTTTCAAATATTAGGTACCTTTTTCAAATTCCTCTAACTGAACATTAACAAAAAATTGGCTTTTCAAGTAAAAACTGAAAACCTGTTGATTTTAATGTCAATGACATTGACATTTTAGAAGTTCAGGAACTCCTAACTGAAAGTCCTAATTGAAAACTAGGATTCTTCCTTTTACCAGCTGATGAAAAATAAATAGACTACTGTAGATAAATCTAGTTTTTCTGACCTTCACATCTCCTCTTGAAGGGCACAGAAATCATATCACTGGAATTTGTAGCATCTGGCACTGCTCACAGTCAGTCTCTGTATTAGCAGTAAATGCACCTACAGTGCTAAGAACCTTTTGATTTCTGTCCATACGTGGGCAATGAAAAGACACTCCCTCCTCTCTCAACCTCTTAGATGTAATTGTTGACTTCTTCTCTCTCTTCATTTCATAAAGTGTCCATGCTTCTTGAAGACAGCTCATCAAAGCCCTCAAAACTTTCATAAACACACACCCAGCCATCCACTCAGAGCATTCCACGTGCAAGTATCTGCAACATCTAACTGGAGAATTCAATATAAAGGTGTGTGCCATATATAGCAATTAGGTTCTGTATGGGCATGTCCACTGACAATTGTGCTCTTTTTTTTTTTTTTAAGACAAGTTTGATGACTATAGTTAATTTAAATTTTTGAGTAATAGTTGATGAGGATTTCTTTTTTATTTTATTTTTTTAATCTCTACTGCTTCACTCCTACGCCTTTAATTAAGAAGGGATACAAGAGAAGAAAAAGGGGTTCTTTCAGTGCAATCTGGAAATGGTCAGCTCCTGGCTCAGTTCTTTCACCTCCTGCAGGCTAAAAAAGGTTGCTCTCCCCTGCCCAAAGCCTCTGAAGCAGAATGCTTGTCAGTGCTGTCTGTAGGTTATACACAGAGAGGTGCTCACTGGTGGAAATGGGCCTCAACACACAGAGAGAAAAGTTCAAGACCATGAGCTGCTTCCATCCACGCTGAGGTCACACGAGAGGAACTCAGCAAAGGAAGTTTAGCAAGCAGAGAAAAGCAGAACCAGAATGGAAATACTAGAGCATAGAAAAAAAATGTTGTATTAACGCAATATGTTACATAAATGTATTAACATCTAGTGCTACCATGCATTTTTAACAGAATGTAGCTAAGTTATAAAGAGTCTGGGATTTTTTAAAAATAAATTACTTTATGCTCCACAGAATGTGCCTTCCAGTGAATGTATTTTTAAAATCAGCTCAAACTCTATTTCACCTCATCTCAAAACAGAAGTACTTCTAAGGACATTTAATAGTAAAAGGTTCCCAAAATCTGCAGACTGACTGCTGACAAGATTCAATGGCTAAGATTTGAATTAGAAAAAAGTTTAAACTAGATAAAACTTGGTCAAGAAAATGTTTATTATTAATAGCAAAACAAAACCATATTAATTAATCCAAGGATAAGGCAGGTTTTCTTTCATGTAGTCTTATCTATAAATAAAATATTTCTAAATTACATCATATGACTAAATCAAAGTAGAGGATTAGAGATTAAAGAATTTGGTAAAATTTCAAGGTTTCTGATAACCAGGCAGGGCAGAACAGTGTAACACTCCAGCTGGCCATAACAGCAACAGTGTGTGAACTCAGCAAGATTTGATACATTGCCTGTGTTTCCCTTGAAAAAGAATCTTGCTGTTGTGTTTAATGCAAGTGGGACCTCTATCTTTTATTTCACGATACAGCAAATTCTGCCATACCTGGTGACAAATACTCATGTCTCTGCACCTAGATCTCTTTTTTAAGAGAGGACTAACATTTCCCAGGAAGTCACAAAAATCTCAGGTCTCATCAACATTCAGCAGTCTTCTAACTGCTAACTTCTAACTTGCAGACATCGCCTTGCATTTGAAAAGCCAGTTCCCGTAAGAAGCAAGCAGGAAAGGCACAGAGATTGTATCTTGCAGATCCTGAAATTCCGGCCTCTTGCATCCTTCCAAGAGACCTCAATGAAGAAAGGAGACGCTACTGACTACAATTAGTGTCACTTGGGAGAAACTGGAACACAGAGACAACTGCTTTTTACAAATTTGAGAATAAATAATAAGCTAATCTAACATTGCATCATCCACTCCCATCAATTCTAACAAGCACCTGAAGCAGCACTTAGTGATACTGGGTGGTGAACGGCGCCAATCAACAGCAACCATTGATGACTGACCCCTTGCTTTAACCACTCAGAATGTGGTACACAGTAAAGCAGGGTCATGCTCCAAATCTTGGTATTATTAAACATCCAAAATATCAGTGGGCAAGATGAAGTACAGAAGAGAAACTGAAGAAAGTTTGGTTTTCTATTAATAGATTTCAAGTGATAATTTCCATCAGTATTCGACAGAACCATGAGACTTAACTGAGCCCAAGCACAAATACTCCTGAGAACTACAAGAGCTGGCACAATTTGATGAGAAAACTAAAACCCAGAGACTGCAGCCTATCAAATAAAACAAAAAGTAAAAGGAAAAGCAGGAGCAATTGAAATTAATTTGACTTACAATAGAATAATTAAATATTCTGCTATGAAACAAATATCAAGTTCAGGACAATTGGTCTATGCTAATTTTTATAATGAGGTAGATGTGACAAAACTGGCATTTAACTTTAGTATTGTGTAAATTCAGAAACTAGAAATCCCACTTGTGAGAATAAAAGAGGAAAAGAACTCACAACCTTTGTGACAATTTAACAGCAATAACTGAATGTAAGGTATTAAGGAATATTTAACATAATAACAGCTATGTGTTCAACAGAAACTAGACTTTCTCACTTATCACACAAAAGTGCAGGTTTGCTATAAGTGGCAGTAATAACAAATGACACCTTTAAAGCATGTCAGACAATACTCATTTCATTTAAGTAAAGAAGCAATAAAATTTAGGTATGCAGGTAAATATTTACAGTAGAAACAAGACAATTCTTATAGAAACTTAATTCTGAGCAGAAATGCTACACAATGTCAACTAATCCCCAGTGTGGTTAGCACTGAATATTTAAGTCTATGATAAGAGGAAACATGTCAGAACTTGGGTCTACTGTAAACTTTTTAAAAGTTCAACACACTGAATTCCAAAACAGGAATCTGTTTGCAACTTTACTTTGTACTAGATTATCCCTAAAATCAACTGCAAAGTCGGTTCTTGTCTAAGACTGAAGGGAAAAGATCAGAAGCAGAATACCACCTGGCCATTTTGATCTGAAATATTTAGAACATATAGCAAATCCTACACACATTTATGTCTTAATGCACATCAGTATGAAGAAGTCAAATAATCTCTCAAAACAGATAGGCAGACACATTACATCTGCTATCAACTGCAAATAGCAGGCCTGACAAATCTTCCCTCAATGTAAAATTAGTGACCCACACCATGTCTATACACTTTGAATTTCCCACAAAGGCAATCTCAAAAGTCTTACTTAAATCAAAATATCAACAATATGGGCGGTGCATTTCATTTTCTTGAAGCCTGCATTTAAGCATGTTGTACTGAAGCACAAGAAGATACAAGGTCAGCTAAATGAGGAGAAAAGTCAAGTTTGGAGGAAAACATGGCTATTCCATTGCTTTCCTTTTGGCAAAGAGATTCCCATCTTTATCTTTCAAACACATGGCTGTCATGACTCATCTTGAAAAAGCAGTACTTGACAGTTCACAGGACTATTTCTTAAAATCATTAGCAAATAACCTTTAATATAAGACTTATGAGTAATTTAGATTTAAAAAAATTGCCAGTCCCAGGTTCTTAGGAATCTACATTTTCTAAGCTCCAAGTTAATAATGTAATAATATATAATATTGTTTAAGCCATTTGTCTTAAGTGAAGCAAATATCCTTTTGAGAAGAAATCAGCCAAGTTTAAATTAACTGTCCTTTCTGCTGTGCAATCTCTTTCCCAAAACTAAAGAGAATAGGCAGGGCATGTAACATACCAAGTCAAAAAGAGCTAAAAAAACCACCATTTTGTTGTCAGTTTTAATAGCAGTATGACAAACACAGAGACGATTTGAAATAATCTGGACATAAAACCATATTTTACCTTCAAAAGTCAGAAATGCAATCACAATCCAACAGTCAAAGCAACTGTGAGAGAACTGATGTGCTCTGTTTCCAAACTACACCTCCACCTGAGAAGCAGGATGCCCCAACAGGGCCACCTTAAACTCCAAGTACTTGGCCACTACCATTGTCCAAAGGTAATCCAGTCTTACTTGCTAAGAAATATTTCAAGACCGACTTTGTTTTGTGATGTGCATTTGTATCAACTGATTTGCAGATGACGCTGCAGTGCTAATTTTGAATGGTAAAGCCATGTAGGGTCCTGGACATGGGAAGGCTGACTTTCTCTTTATTTCATATGTGACCAGCAGGTCAAGGAAGGTGATTCTGCCCTTCTATTCCGCTCTTTTAACACCCCACCTGGAGTCCTGCATCCAGCTCTGTGGCCTTCAACACAGGAAGGACACGGATCTGATGGAGCGAGTCCAGAGGAGGGCCACAAAAATAATCAGAGGGCTGGAGTACATCTCCTATAAAGACAGACTAAGAGAGTTGGGGTTGTCCAGCCTGGAGAAGTCTCCAGGAAGCCTTACAGAATCTTCCAGTACCTAAAGGGGACTTAGTAGAAACTTGAGGAGAGACTCTACAAGGGCATGTAGTGACAGGATAAGAGGAAATGGCTTTAACCTGAAAGAGGGTAAGTTTGGATTAGATACTGGGAAGAAATTCTTCACTATGAGTGGCAAGATGCTGGAACATACTGCTCAGAGTGGTTGTGGATGCCCCATCCCCAGAAGTGCCCAAGGACAGGTTCAATGGGCCTTTGAGTAACCTGGTCTAGTGGAAGGTATCCCTGTCCATGCAGGCGAGTTGGAACAGGATGATCTGTAAAGCCACATTCAACCAAAAGTATTCCAGGATTCCATAATGCTACGGGAGTTGTGGGGTTTGGATACTATTGTTTTGGAATAGCTACACAGACTCTCTGATAACCGCTCATATTCTTGAAAATTGTTCTAACTTAATTCAAGGTTCAGGGACAATCACTTCACTCCCAGAAGAGAGCCTGAAAGGAGTGGATACAATGAAATTTAAGTGAACTGAGGCCACGAATTAACACTAAAGGAAGCTTTGTTCTCAGACTGGTGTGATTCTCGTGATAAACATTTTTGACACTGCATTTGCTTGCTGACATTACTGTTCAAAAAAAGCTAAGATATTAGAGGGCTGCTGAAGGATTTTTTTTTCTCTGAAAGGCCTTTGGAAAAAAATTCCCACATTTTCCACTTTTGAAATTTTACATGGGTGGGGGTGCAACATATGATGACATTCTAGAAATGTAAGCCCTTCCAGGATCAAGAGGAAAAGATATTTACAGTAAAATAAATTTTACAATGTTGAGAAACATTAAGAAAGGCAAATCCATGTCCCTATCAGCCAAGAGAGATGCAATTTCTTAAATTACCTGCTGCCTGGAGACTTTGTATTTAATGCAATTCTGAATACACTGTCTGTCAGTACTACATAAATGCATATGCAGTGGGCACTGAGGGGCCCATGTGAGAACACTTTTTGAGAGAAGCAACAGTAGAGAGCCCCCAGTGGAAGCAATGAATGATATGCTGGAAATTAAGTAACAGAGCCAATTAAAATACCTCAACTTTAGAAAACCAGGTAATGAGACTACAGCTCCTGTCTACAGTGCTGTTCTACTCTACAAAAGTGTAGTTTAAAAAAAATAAAAAATCCTGTGGTCTCAATATTATTTTGTGACTTTAAATATTTCATCATAGAAGGGGGAAAAAAACAGCAAAGGAAATAGAGCTGAGTATCCCCTACATAACAGTGACAGTAACATTTCTATTTGCAATGGAGATTACAGAGACAGATAAGGAGAAAGAAGTGACAAAGTACCTATTCAGTGTTCAGGTTCTTAGGAAGCTTCCATGATACAGTACCCCTGCAAATTCTAATACCTACACTCACTTAATAGCTGTGTTATATGTAAATTAGATTAACTGCTTTTATGAATATATAGCCTACAGTACCTCAGCTTTCTTAAGAGTCAGAGTGGTGGGTAGATAAGAAAAATCAGACTAGCCAAGACATCAGATTCTACAATTGTGAGGAGGGCTAGATTCAAGTATCCAAGAAGTACAAAGACCATGCAAAACAATGCCTGAAGTGTAATGGAAGAGAACCAATACAGAAGGCAACATAAATGGAAATACTTCCAAGCAGATGGCTCCTTTTAACCAGACACTTTTACTATGGTTTAAAAGTACAGTCTTCTGAACTAAATGTATTGATATATATATATATATATATATATAAAAAAGTAACTTTTTAAAACAATTTTCTGAAAAAGCTCCTACTTGGGAATAGCATGGCTTCCCTTTGCCATCACAATCTGATTTCTAGTAACATTCTCCCAATATTTCCGACTGGACATGACTTCAGGTGTAAAACTGCCCTTTATCCTAAAGAGAAGCAAATGTATCTAGGAGTCTGTTAACTCCAAGAGGAGCTTTAAAACATGTGCAAGAACCCTCTTGCCTCTATTGTCAGCACTAGGAAGTTCGTGCCTATCGCAAATAGTTAAAATCTCTTCTGGATTTAGCTGTATACAAATTTGACCTAATATTTGGACTTCAATTACAGGCCAAATACTTGAGATTTATGCTAATGATCTCGTTTCTAAGTAATTTAAGTGTGCTTCACTGAAGACCATTCCTTACACTCTTTCAGAGGCCAAAACTGTTACAGAGAAACCAAATTATTCAAGTAGCATATGTCAGCAAGAACATGCACAGCAGTTCTAGAAAACCTGTGCTAGCTACCTACTGATTTCCAAGTGCAGTTGAGAATGTTCACATTGAAGTGTGAAGGCTTGTTCTTCCAACAAGCTTATTCTTGCTTTCTGTGTGCTTTATACCTCTCCCTATATATATGTTCAAGATAAGTTATGCATACACACACATACAACATATGCCTAAACTAATAAAATAAACAATGTACGCGCTAAGCAGAGAACACAGGACCTACAACAAATCCTAAACATACCAAAAGAAAAATCAGTTTCTCTTACTGCTGGCATGTCAATTAGAAAACAAATGGCTACAAGCACAAGCTGTAACTGAGTCTCTTATCCTGTAGCAACTTCACCACAATTTTGATGCCATTAAACTCTAATTTTCTTGCTCCAAAACCCAATGACTATTCTTTCTCGGTCTTCTCATATTCATTCTTTATTTTAAAATTGTTTAAAAATGTTTATTATTTTGAAAACTACATTTGCACCTCTCAAACTAAGCTGAGCATTAACAGTTGAAACCAATTCCTTGGAGAAACCAAAGTTTCAATATTATCACACACTCATACACATAAAATTATATAAGATTTCATACAATGAACACTTTTTAGGTAGAGCTGCAAAGGTATGACTTTTATTCTCAGGGGGAAAAAGGAACAGACAAGATATCCATAACCTTACAGTCTGCATGCTGTGCATGTCATGTAGCAATAAATAATTCATATTTTGACCTTATGGGATACCTTTTACTCATGGATTTCAAAGAGCTTTTGCAAAGGTGGATATATGTTTTATTATTGAAAGTTTATGGATCTCAGGATGAAGACAGATATAAAATTACCTATTCAAGGTCATTTAGTAAGCAAGGTGTATTTAAGTGGTTAGTATCAGGCATTCTGCCTTTTTGGTTCAGGTTGCAACTTACAGGGACACTACAAAAACAGCCAGATACTGCCTTAAACTTCAATTAAACTTGTGAGAAAGCATGATGGATGTTATCTCTGAAGAATACAGAAAATCTAAACATATTCTTGGGTGAGAAAGGAGAAAAAATTACTAACTCTAGGGATGTGGTAGCAGGATAGCACAGGAATTCTCCAGAATAATCTTATGCAAGCATTCTGGAAAGGGCACTGAATTCATAGGCAGAGCTGTCAGGATCTGCTAAAGAGGGATGAAAACAAAGCTGTCTTCCTCCACAATGAGATTTTCTTGGAGACCATATCAGTTATCAGACTGAACCTGAAAAGGTAGCAGCAGTTCTAATATACTACAATAAAAACTGTACAGAGAGGTGAACAGTAAAAAATTATACATTTTAGAAAGACTGACTCTATTTCCAGCACTGTTTCCAGAAGATACAATACCAGGACTTAAGGTATGTAAACCAGAACTAACCACATTAACTATTCTAGTAAATACTCTTTTTTATTTTCATTTGCTAAAAAAAAAAAAAAAGGAAAAAAAAAAGTAGTTTCCCCTGATGTTAATAATTATTTTAAATAAAAAATAAATATGCAAAAAGCTTTGTACAGAAAACAACTCCAAACTCATATATAAATATGAGAACATTTGTGAGAATGTAGCACTGGGAAGACAGTTTGTTAGTTAACACCACAGCAATAATGCTTTGGATTAAATACTTAAGTCTTGCAATTCTCTGAACTGCCTTACCTAACATTAAGTACAGGGATCCATTCACGGCCTTAACTGTAAAGATTATGTACAAGTGTTTCTAAAAGTAAGCTTGGAATGTTTTTTACTTTCCAGGATGGAGTCCTTATGTTGTTTCAGACTGCTGAGAACTTGTAACTTATGTTATATGCTGAGAAGCATATAACATGCATAAATTATCTGTTCAACTGCCCTCTGAAGTGCAGCAGTAGCAGGACCCAAGGTCCTTATGTGTTAGCCAAGGAAGATAACAAAGAAATATGCCTTGGGTTGTTTCTTTGTATTGCTCGTGTTTGTTTCTTTTTCCCCAATGAAAGAAGGTACTATAATCTGCCACAGAGGGAGATTACTCTGTTCTAATAACATGATGATTAAACAAACCAAAGATTTATATTTTACAGGGGGAAAAAATTATCACCCCTGTTATCACTACTGGCTTGTAACAATTGGTAGCAAAACACTGTTTTCATAAAAGGTCAGCACTTCAAAGCTAGATTTAACTGACACCACCATTGAAATATTTCCTTTACATAAAGTTAGGTTTTAAAAAGAAAAAAGGAATCACATAAAACACACACTCCTTATTCTGTATGTAGGAAAATGAGGTAAACCCAAAACCTAGTTACTGGAAAATCAAACTACCATCATGGGGAGGAAAAAACCTATCCTGACTTGTCTATGAGATCAGAATGAAATGGAGTTTAAAGACATACAGCATGCACTAAGAAAAGACAGATTTGCCAGAATTTTCCTGGGATTAATTAAAAGGAAATAATTTTAAATCCTTCTCTTCTTCCCAAGCCTCTCCAAGCTGAATTTACTTCATTTAGGTAACAAATGCAAAGTAGGCAGGAAGGCATGTGCTATTTTCAAATCAGAAAAGCAATCTGGCTTAGAGAAGAGAATTTTTTAAGCTTTCAAAATACAAAACCATTCAGTAGACCAAACAAAATACATTCCTCAATTCCTCTGTGCATGTGGAATCCTTCAGACAGATAACAAAATGTGCCCCCCATGAATAATTTCCTGCCCAAGATTTACAAAAAACCCTCAAAAGTCTTGATGTTCATGCCCAACTGCAAAAATATTTGATGTAACAGAGAGATAAGCAATACTTCTTGTTGAAGCTGAGTCTCTGATTCCCCTACCCTAGAGCTAGTGTATAAACAGGAGTATCAGCATTGAGGACTGGGATAAACACAAGCCTCCGTGCAAAAGGTGAGGGACAATTATCACACACTGCACGTGTTTCATCACAATTTGTCCCATATCTTCTCCGTATTTAAGCTCCTTACCTTTTTTTTCACTGCTACTTTCACCACCTGTGCTTAAGCAGAAATTATTATAAGCTTATTAGCTGTAAGTGGTCACGTCTACAAACATGGGGAAGGGTTGGTGCTTGGTGCCAATCAGCTTTCACTAATCTGCACCCTACCAGTGATCCCACTGCTCCTCAGGATTGACTGTCAGGAGGTCAAAACCGTTCCCTGAGCCAACAGGGATGCAAATGTCATGTTCCTGTCTCCCTCTCTTCTGCTGAAGGCATGTATTGACCTAACTCCCATGTCTTATGGAAAATGAGTGTGTCCAGTTACTACTTCTTTGATTTTGAAGGTATTTGTTATGTCACAGACATTATGCAAAGCCAGAGATCTTCACAGCTTGGGTGAGGAGAAGAGAAAATCTCAGATCTGCAGAGTTCCTCCACATTTACAAATAAAAGGTATCAAATTCAACACTTTCTTGTAACAAATATTTCACCTTGATTTAGATACTTTTTGTGGGGAGGGAAAAAAAACAGATCTAAAACTGAACCTTGTCTACGTTTCCACTAGCAACTTAAATGTATCAAGAAAAAAATGTTCTTTTAGCTAGGTCTGTATGGGAAAATTACTGCTTTTATCCTCCAATTACACAGCCAGCACTTAGCTTGGTAAGCAGCACAGAAATAGCTGTTTTATACTACATATTAAACTATATTCTATGTATTACTTTATTTGTAATGATTATACAATGGTTTATTGACAACTTAAAAACTTCTCTATATCCAAAATACTCCCTTGACAACAGCTCACTTGCAGAAACCTAAATATTACTGGTATGGTGGTGATGATGCCCTTCTGTCACACCGATTTCAAGCCCAAGTTAAACCACTCAAGTACTGACACAGGTGAGCAGTACCTCGATACAGGACAACAAGGAAAGACTCCACCAGCTTTGGAAAGTTGTCTTCTGGAGGCAGAAAAATCCCACGACTTGAATCTGTATGCAAGGTGCGGTCTAAGAAACGACAGCTTTTGTCACTTACTCTTTCAGAGCACATACAAAGGAAAACTAAATTAGGTATTTAGATAACAGTAAAAGGAAACTGAGCTTACCCTTATTGCACACAGGCGTTTCACCTACTTACCAAAGGGTAGATAAGAACTTTTTGTGCCACTCATAATGGAAACCTTCGTACTCAGCTTTGAGCAATACTAGAAGAGTCATTTTAACTATTTTATTTCCAGCAATGATTAGGAAATACGAGCATCTCTCTTATACTGTGGCAAGAAATAATGATCAGAAATAAAAGAAGAATATGCAGGCATTATAGAGCACAGGTCATTGTTACAGATTTAATATACCCTCCAGTTTGGTTGACGTGTTAATAGGTTTTACATTTTAAAGCAGCATACAGGGTATTTCATCAGGTAACTATAATTGTTCAGGATATTTCAGGTACTGGGATACAAGACTAGATATTTACATAATAGCTGTGAAAAGTGCACATCCTTCAATTAGATTTCTATTTTAATCAGTGAAACAGTGGGAATAATCCCATAATATTTCAATAATGTTTCAATAATAACATTTCAGTAATAATGCTTCAATACCTTTCTCTACTTCAAAAAAAGAACAAGAATATAACTAGACAAAACTCAGGATATTCTGATTCTGAAAACCATTTTCTTTCCCAAGTATTACACCCTCCTCTTTAATTCATTTCCCTTTCTACTTCATGTGTTCAGAATAATCTTTTTCTATAGAGTTTGTTTTGATTTTTGCATTTTGCAAGTGCAACGAATTCAGAATACCTCTATTTCTGAGGCAGAAAGCTGACAATAACTGCCCCTAATTTCAGGTGGAATAGCTGTCATGCAAAGAAGCCTTAATTCATAAAAGTCATGAACACAACAGACAACCACCTCACACTGAAAAATTATGCTACTACCTTTAGATGAAGGTTACTCAATTAGGTTTTAATGATGTCTGCGGGGTAACCCTGCCAAGCCACTATCTCTGGCAGAGGCCACTCCAATGCCCCCAGCCCAGACTCCACAGGGAGCACAGGACAGCACCTGCGGCTGTGAGCCCACTCCAAAGATCTGTGACATAACAGGTCCAGGCAAATTTTGAGCACAACTCAAACCTGGCCATCTGAAAGTTGCTCATCTGTAAAAAAGGGGAACGCACCAGTGGGATTTCTAACTGACCTAAAGTTTGTTTTGGTGGTGAGTTTTTTTGTGTGTGACGGGGGTTATAAAACTGTAGAACAAATTAATCTATGACAGTGTGTGCCGTTTGACATTTGAGGAGAGTAGTTCTCATTTCACTGCATTTTAACAACCAGAAAAGTTTTGAAATCTTGTGTGACCAGATGAAACTCATGTAGAAGCAGTCACTGAGCTGTTCAAGTGCCTTAAAGCTTGCAGCAGCAGCTCTTTGCTGCAGGTACAGGCATGGCTAAAATGAACACAATCCATCTCCAAAAAGAAATGGAATTACACCCAGCAGTCTATGTACAGTGCAAGCTTCAGCATGATTTAAAAGAAAAAAAAAAAAGCAAATCCAACCAACCACGCTTTATCAGTATTTAAAAATTCTCCTTTCCTCCAAAGAGCATTTTCTAGTATCTTATTTAGCATACTACCATATGCTTGCAATTTCTACTCTCCGTAGAAGTCATTCTGAAAAACCAAAGGAAAATTTTTGTGAACCACAAATATAATAAAATAACCCCCTCCATGAAATGGTCTAAAAAGCTTGGATTGCTTCTGCTCCACCTCCCCACATCTGGCACTCGCATCGGATTACAGGCCAGAAGGCAATGCAAAGAGACGGGAAGGGAGATAGTGGCTGGATCACAACTAGAAGGAAGCATGCCTTCTCTAACTCACTCTTTTCCCAAATACCGATACGTCAAAGCGTGATAGAAAAAACAATGATGGGAGAAGTTTGCACACGTACATACACAAGATACGCAGACATCCAACAGTGTAGAATTACACAAAATGTGCTCAGATGACTTCAGAACTATCAGTCTGTGCCAAAATTGCAACCGGGCTTCTGATTTTGTAATTGACAGAATTTACAGGAAATGGGCAATCATTGGTTTCTAATTCACAACACTTTCACTTCTTCTAATTTGCCACATATTTCATAGGCACAACAAAATCAAAAGACACTGAATTATCTAAATGCCACAGTCGTGTCAAATAAGCAGTTTATTGATTTATTATCAATAAACTAGCTAATAAATGAAATCGTTTATTTATTTAATTTAAACTTTTTGAAGTTTAAATTTTGCAAACTTTAAACTGCTTTAAAACTCAACCAGGAAGATGCATAAATTTACACAAGAATCTAAGGAGCTGATTTGGAGTGTTTTTTTCCCAGAGCCCTCTGGAACCACATTCTCTTCATCCCTTCAAGCCTGCATCAGCAGCACAACAGCATAAAAACTTTCACTGAGTCTTTCAAGCTTAGCAATAAATCTACTGCAGTCTGAATTATCGAAATTATTCAGACTGTTCAAATGATTTTTTTGTTCCAAATGGACTCAGCACGCTGGTCAGGAACTCGTCAAGTCAAACACGAGCAACAAAAGTGGAATTCTTCTTGCTAAGCTAATTGATGGCCCTACAAAAACAAAACGCAATTGCATATTCAAAACTTTCAAAGACGCACTGTATTAGAGTTGCAGAGCGCCTTCCCCTCAGTGCCTGCTGAAATATGATCGTAATTGCTGTGAAAGGGCGAGAGACCGACTATATGTTAAATCCTGCCATCTGTAGGTGCTTTACACAGTTCCATTTGCTGCTGCCGGGTCAAAAGTTTACCCTATTTTCGCTTGTTCATAACCAATCACACAAGCCTCTGCTATGCGTAATCTTTGACCTACTCTCAAAGCAATTTTTGTATTATATAGTCATATGATTACACTGAAAAAACCCACACATTTTATTAAGAATACACTTCTTGTTGGTTAGCTTTATAATTATTATTATTTCCATATTCAGTAAGCGTACTGTACCGACCTTGTTCTTCCCAGTTAACTCCCTTGGAGCAGAGTCATAGAGCCATGAATTCTCCAGCATTTCTGGCTAGTTGAAATCCAGAACCACATGCAAAACAGAGCTGGAAAGCATTCACAGTATCTGTCATTTTAGAAGTAAGGGGAAAGAACTGCTCAATTTGTACTAATAGGGAGAGAAGACGTTTTGTAAACATTTAAATTAATGTTCATAGTGAAAACAGAAATGTTTCTCTAAATTAGGATCGCCATAAGAATATTCCTATGTATTTACCTTAAAAACAAAATATGCAAAAATATTCATGGAAACATTTATGCTACTGATATTATTATTATTATTATTATTAGTAGTATTTATCAAGGGAACAAGCAGTTTCATGAACAAGAGAATTAATTAAGCCTCATCTCCCACAGATTTATACCTCCTGGTTGGTTGACTTTGGTGTCTAGAAAGGTGAAAGCTTTGATGGAAGTTTTTCCCACAGCTGGGACATTTGTTTAAAGTGTCTCTTTTCCCATCACTAGGATTCCCAGACAACTAATAAGATTATTTCATGCTGCAACCTTTCCCTCTGTCAGGACACCTTTAGGTGGTTCCACCTATACTCAGCTACTTATTATTTTCACAAAACCTGTGGGATCTGAATTTCAAGAGCTCTACTGTGCCAAAAAATGTGATCAACATCAGCAATAAGATCACCAAAGATAATGAGGGGAGTTGAAGGGATGTGTGTGCATTTACACAAGTGCACGATGCGACCCCACGAACCTTGTTTCTATAGGAAAAGAGATTAAAAATAAAGGACAATATTTGACCTTCTTACTATTTCACAGAAAGCTAACTTAGAAGGACCCAACTAAACAGCTAGCTATACTAATAGATCACCTAAAAGTAATACCACAATATTTAAATCCATCTTGTACATTTTGCTAGACAGTTTTTAAAGAAAAACAGACACACAGGCCCCATTTAACTTGCAATACGAGATAAAACCAAATACTTTTCCACAGATATGTATTTTAGAGTAATCTATGAATTGTGATAGATTTGTGATGTTTTAAATTATTTTTAATCTAGAATTTATACAAGTGTGTTCAGTCTTCAAGAATATAAACACAAGTCAGCACTTGCATGAGTAGTTATATTGCTCTATTTCACATTTGACTCTTAGTTGCTAAACCCTTTGTAAATGTAACAATATAAACCAGCCCTTGCCACTGCAATCAGTGAAGTAATATAAACCAGAGAATAATCAATCAAATAACAGCATTAAGCCACTTCCAAGCAGGTAATACAATATGCTCACATACAAAATTCTAATAGTTATGAAGTCAAATCATTTACTAAGAGGCAAAATAAAAATTACCCCAAATAAATAAATCAAGATGTAGATTTTAAGGAAACACCAGTCTACCATCTCACCTCTTTGGTACAGCAAAGACCATATGACTTAGAAGCTCTTACATCAAAGATCAAGACCTCAGATGTGCAAAGCATATCTCTTTAGAATGTTATACATGAAGTCATATATTACTTCCATAAAATGTCAGTCTAAGTCAATCAGATGTTTGGAAAACAGAAAAAGGCACTAATAATATTTCATTTTTTGTAGAGAGATAAATAAAAACCAAATCAAAATAGAAGTCAACATTTTAAAGCAATGAAAGAGATTTATCTAACTGGCAAACATGATGGCATATGTCAGACACTAGCTATTAGATACTACACAGGATTCTATACAAGCAGATATGTTTCTTATACATATTAGATACAAAAATAAAAAAAATAAATCAACTGTGTGCACATATACACACAGCATTCAGACATCTGTTAACAGGACTGATATCACCTATGATCCAGGCCAGGAACAGGCGAATAGTCTTTTGCCCAGGGGAAAGCAAGATGGATGCTGTTACAGGGAACCTACTCCTCTCAGCTTATCAGCAGCAACATGAACAGTGGAAAAAGCCCAGTATAAAAGAAAAAACAAAGACAAGGCAACAGAACTGATTCTTAAGAACACAGAGGGGAAGGCTGAAGGTACCCAGAGGTATCTACAATACGTCTCAACACAGGGAAATTTTTCACCTTGGCAGAACAGTCTGATCTAAAGCAGAGCTCAAACAACTGGAGCAACAACTTACCAGGACATAAAAAAACTGAAGAAGTGAAGTTGAGAGTTCAGGAAACCTGACTCAAATCCCAAGGTGATCCAGTAGCATGGAAATGTTTTAAAACCACTCAGTGTTTTATGTAAATTTGTGCATCTCTTCTAATTTTCTTACAATGCAAAAAGTGACTTTAGAAAGTTTGCAACTGAGCATGAATTTATATTACTCTTTATATTACTGTGGCAATTTGGAGAGTTTACACTGATCTTGGTACTGTGGTTAGTTCACTAATATGGGCCCCATTCCTGATAATGAGAAACAATCTGTCTCCAGCAAAGAGAACTTTCATGCCAGAGCCAGAAACTTTACAAGAACCTGATGAGGCTTAGGGGAATTTAAAAGTACCAGGATTTTATGTAGGTCCACACAGCAATGACATGAGGGATCTGTGATGCAGAATTTTTTTCTTTCAGTTTTATTTAAGAACAATTCTGCTATACAATTAGAGACCAGGCCAATTGCAGTAACTCCTTATAACCAGGCATCTATTTCCATTTGACTGTATTGGAATTAAGCAATCCAGATTATTTCTATAAATACACATACACTAAAGTAACAACTTTCTTCTACCATCAGCTGATTGAATTATAGTATATTGAGATCTTAAAGATTCCACCCAATTTGTACATGATTTTTCTATTGCTTCATTTTCACCTGAACCATTTTCATTAGTACAAGAGCCTAATGATTTCCTAGGTGTGAAAATTCTTAAAACAATGAATCTGAAAAAATAAATTAAAAACATTATAAATCATACAGAAATCTAAACCTTAATTTAGTATTTAACCTTACGATGATAAAAACATACAACCAAGTGTGGAGACAATTGTTACAAGCACTTGCTTTGGACGATCTTCATAGATTAAAAAGGTATTCCGTGCTCTCATATAATGGATATGCATATTATCTCAGGATAATAAAAATTTTATAGACTACCACTGCATGACAATGAAGAGTACACATACAGTTTTATACATTTTATTAATATTATTATTGTTTTATATATATACAGAGCTTCCCATCTTCCCATATTCTTTTCGGGTTTAATAGTTACAGTCTCAAATTAATCTTGCAGCTCTCCTAAAAGGCAATATAAAACGATAATATCAAAATCCACTCAAAAATTACTATTTGACTTCTCAAATGGCAATTAGAAGTTTGAATCTGAATTACTTCATATGCAAATAAGGTGCTTTTTAGATGGCATAGGAGCTTGTAGTTGATAAGGGCATTTTTAATGAAGTGTTTTAAAGGATGTGGTTTTCTATTAAAAGAGGTCATCTATTACAAGGAGTTGGCAATTCTGTTTCAGTGGTTGGCTGCAGAACCTCCCACCAGCTAATTCTCACAGACTTCACTTCCTTGTCCTTGGGGTAGTCACCAACCTGGCCAGCCAGCACATGCTGCAAGTAGCCATCCTAGAAATATTATCAAGGTATTATCAAGGAAATAAAACCAGACCACAGGAGAAGACTGGCTTCCACTTCCTCAGAGCCAGCCCTCTAGACTGGATTGTGGCATGCCTCCAATGCAGTCCAGTTGCTGGGCAGCATTTGCTGCAGCAAAGCTGCTCTCCATCTCCTTTGGTAAAAAGCAGAGCAGATGGAAATTTCCTGTAGGCTGGTCTTGGCCCAGAGGCCACTGTTTGGACGATACTCCTCCACGAATAAGAGCAATCCATTCATTGCAACAAGCTGACTGGCCCTACTGTCCTCTTTTACAACACAGCTCGATCCAATCCCTTCAGTCAGTGATAAAAAACAGCGCAATGTGAGCACATTTCATTGCCTGTGCCCGGGTAGGAACTAAGCCATGAAGGAAAATATGGCCATGTCACACTAAGCAAAGAAACACATGAGTAACTCTGGCAAGCACCTAAGATAAGGCTTTTCTGAATGACTAAAGGTAATGTTATATTGATGTTATGATAAATTATTACCTACGGACACAGAGCAAGCAGATACAGCAGAAGCAGCTGTACAACCATACTCTTCAGAGTGGCAGCTGTATATTCTTCTCTTAACAACACTGGGAGATAAGAACAGAAAGAAATTCTTTACAGAATAAAAACTGTTATAAACCTGTCGTGTCCTGAAGGTTTCCAAATTTTATTTAGAATGAAAGAAACCCTTCAATTCATGTAACCACCACAGATTTTTTACAAGATTCAAAGAAGCCCTCACTTTATTTGGTTTTCCCTTTGTCCATCACAGCTAAAATACTACAGAGCTCAAAGCAGAACTCTGTCCTTTCTCTCCCCTTTGCAATCACTGGTGTACATATCTTGTTTGTTATGCACAGGCTGCTAAGACTGCTTTTCCAAACTTCATTCAAACACAAGCTAAGGTGCTGGCCATTGATGTGGCTTTTCTGGTTGCTCCAGTGACAACCAAATGAGTTTGCCAGCTTTTCCTGAAGAAATTAAAACATTGGAACAGGATGAAATAGTCATTTTAAGGCATAAAGACAAAAGGTGGTCACTATGAATTTATGATATTCCACTATTTACCTGATAGTTGAAGAGGAAAGCCAGGAAAGGGAAGGGAAATGTTCTATATTGTGTTTAGGACAGAGGAATCTTTGTTGAGCTCTGCCTAAAGGTTTCTTACAGGGCTTTGCAAAATGCAGTGCTACCTATCACATGAAGAAAAGGTGAACTCTCAATCACCATACGCAGCCAGGGCTGCAGCTTCATTTTCTGCAGTGCTTTCCTGCAGAAAATCTAGGTGAGCAAAACTGTCCCTGGAAAGGCTCCTCAATGGTCCTTTCCAGCAAGCAGAGTACATAGGGAATATTCAGTAGATATTTGCTTCTCAAGTGCATTAAATCAGCAGAGACTGAGAGTGTGACAGGCCTTGTCTGGATGAAAAGTTAGGGCTCTCTTCAAAGGCTCTCCAAGCAGCCTAAAGCATATTTAAACCAACCCAAGAGTGTACGGGAACAGAAGAGGAACTCTTTCTTATCCTTTCGTACTCATGCTTTTCTGTCACACTAAGTGCATGGTACAGTCAAAGGCAGGATGGCTGAATTAACTCAGAAAAAAGCTGTCCAAAAAAGCTGAGCAATCAGTCCTCAAAAAATTAATGATAAAAG
The DNA here is from genome assembly GCF_001522545.3 of Parus major. Lineage (NCBI taxonomy): Eukaryota > Metazoa > Chordata > Aves > Passeriformes > Paridae > Parus > Parus major. The sequence continues at coordinate 118,406,906 of NC_031769.1, forward strand.
ACTTTGAATAAAGCCAATTTGTAATGGAATGTAAGAAGGGAAGTCCCTAAAGAGAAAAACTGTCTACCAGCTTTGCAGCAGGTTTTGCTGCCCCATGCAGTTTACCATGGCAAGACGCCAACTTGGCAAGACTCACTCTCCTCCAAGGAGCCTGGCAGAGATCCAGCCACACTCACAGGTCTCATGGCTGCTGCCAAGCTCAAGGGGCAACTGAAGACCCTCTTCCGTGAATCTGCAGATCTGGTTATGACTGGGGATGTTTGTGTTTCAAAATGTTCTTAACCAAGTCAAGCTCCCTCTGTGTTTATACAGTGACTGAACAGGCGAAACAGAATACTTAACCCCGCTACAGAAATGAGCCACAGATTGTTAATTATATGGCTATTTGCACTTTGACTGGAAGAGGAAGTAAGCTGGTTATAACTACTTTGGGCTTTACTCCTGCAACTGCATTGAAACCACATTTATGAGAGCTGAAACTATGCAATTTTATATAAATGTAGGCGCTTCCTGTTTTTGAAACAAGCCGTGGTCTACTTGCCCTTACCTCACAGTAACGTCACTGGAACCAGAACACATTAAATGTCATCAATTTTACTGACTTTATGATCTTATTTTGCTAATTATTTTTAAGTGTGTAGATAAAATGCATATTTTGGACTACTGCTGCCAAGCAGATCTACTCCTAGGACCTAGCTGTGCTCCTTAGGCATTAGGAAACACGTTTTTCACGTGTGAGACTGAAATGCCCAGCTATCATCAGTGCATGCTCAGTCCCTGGTGACGTGGTCATGGTCACCCTCAGATGAGAGGCAGGTGTGGCCACACTACCCTGGCAGGCAGGCTGCACTCTCAACTACACATGCAGGCAAACCTAACTTTTTCCGTTCAATATGCAGTATTTCAAGTAATTTGTAATAGCAGCAATAATAAAAACTTTATTATTTTGCACAGTGTAGTTTTCATTCTTCATTGTGGCAAGCATATGTTTAATTTTATAGACAGTGGGTGTGGGGAGTAACAACAGCCTTCCTGGCATAAATTGAAAAAAATCACAATTTGACTAGAAGATAATTTTGAAAATATTATTTAACAACCCTAATAGGCAGGAGCAGGTTTCCTGTCTTTTTCTCTCATTTTGCTTATTTATGTTAACTGGAACTCACAAACCAAACTTCTGCAATGAGTACAATTACGTAAATCAGCACTCTTGCTTTTCCAGTACAGTCATTTTCCTACAAGATTACAGAAGGAAGACTGATCCTACTGTACAACCGGAAAGCAACCGGATATCCAGTAGTTCCTGATGATAAAATGTGGTAATTCTTACTAAAAAACCCACACATGCCCCATTTAATTTACAGTGTATTCCTCCAGATGTAGTTTGGGACATACTACTTGCAAGTCAGATATCCCTATAAATCCAAGGTATTTACAGTCAAGATAGCTGAAATCCTTAACAGAGAGAAGGGGCGGCATTTCTACCACCTGTGTTTTGCTCTCCAAAACCACATATTCCAGATCATTAGATCCCACCCTTTAGCTTTAAGAACTTACCAGCTTCACAGTGCTAACAGAGTGAACAATTACAGATCTCCTACTCTCATGCAGTAAGAAGACTAAAGAAAAATTCATTTAAAGTCCTTGTGCAAAACCTTTCAACTAGAAGAAACACTAAAGCTGAAATTTCAAATTCAAAATTACACCTGATTGATTGATTGATTTCTCTCAACTTTAAAAATAAACACAGTATACAGCCAAACAGGCATTTCTTAAAAACACTTCCTTTGGTTGCCTTTTCAAGCAAGGCATGGTTTTGAAAGCAATTTACAACTACAAGAGGCTGGTCCTGCCATCCCTTTCTTCCAAGCCATCTTCAGCACAGACATTTGTCCAGCTCTGCAGTTAGGAGTTCGAAGAGGTCAAGAGCCAGCTGAGTGACTCAACCAAAAATGCATGGAGGTGTCCTCTGGTTTGGCTGCCTGAGCTGGCTCAGCCCAGAGCAGTGGCTGCAGCAGCACTGGCACAAGGGAGAGGGAGTAATAACTCAGCACAGAGGGTACAAGCCACACTCCTGGAAGCTGTCAGACCAGTGCTAGCTGCCACGATGTCACATCTGTGGCATCTCCACAAAAACTGGCCACATGCTCAGCCCCTAACCTCCAAACAAGAGAGGACACATAAAAACCCAATTCATGATGTCCATCTAGAGCTGCCCAGATTGAAGAGACTCACTGAGCTACAAAATCTCCACTGACTTTTTTTTTGACTGAAGCCTACTGTTTCTACACTGAAATGCTCAAGTCCAGATCTTTGCAAACTTATTTCCCAAAGTAATGCAAGCATTTCTAATAAGGAGAAGAAAAAAGGACTTAATGAAGGCAACCCAGATTAGCTAAATGACACATCATAGTGGAACAATTCTGCTGTTAAAGACCATGCAGATGTTACGATGGAGGCAAAGAAAGCCTTTCTTTAGCTACAGCACAGCTGCTGCATACAACTTCAAAAAGACTTGGCACAGGATTTCAGCCACAAAACTTTCCCCTCACTTCATTTCATGAACGTCATCTGCAGCTTCAGTGTGCTGCACCAAGGACAAAACCAACACATGGAGAGTCTGCAACATCTTATCAGCAGTGGGGCAGCTTTTTGCACTGGCAGTACTCACGTGCACATTCAGAAAACTTGACTATACATCTCCATTCCTCCTCAGCCCAGCAATCCCTCAAAAGCAATGATATCCCACACTGCAGTCCCTCTTATTTATACCTCCATTATCTCCTAAGCTAAAGAAGACAAACTACTACATAATTAACAAATATTAAAGCTTAAAAACCTGCTGTAATGAACAGATAATTTCATTTACTTTTTAAGTAACATTAGAGCGCATTATCAACTTCCATTCACATCCCTCATACACTCAGCTACTCTAAACAGACACCCTGACCACAAAGCTGAAAATGTCACGGCTTACAATTACCCTGAATACACATGGTTAATGCCACTCTTGTATTTTCCATGTAATATACGTAGCACAAAGAAAGTATATATTCACTGTCTAAATTCCAAGTCCAGCTTTCCCCTGAAAATATGTCAAAATATTACAGCCAGTTATAAGTAGTACATAGGAAGAACATGCATTGATTTTATAATATTTAACAGTAAAGCACACAGAACTTAACTTGATCTGCATTACATTTGTGATTTCCTTCCAGTGATGACACCATTACGAGATATACCTGAAAACTTTAAGATGCATGTGTGTATATGAGAGTAAATTAAAACATTTATGACAGATGAGAGTAAAATATTAGGAAAACTGTTTTTAATTTCTCCCTTTTTTTTTCTCTTATTATTCACATGACATCAGCTTGTTGACTCCATGACATTTTTTGGCATCTATCATGTGAAGCCGCAACTGCTTTGTCACCTACAATATTTTTCCCACATCTGCAATTCTACAAAGAATTAGTCCAAATGAGAAAAGAGCAACAGGAGCAATTAAAAACTCTCTTAATATTTAAACTTCATAAGTAAAACAGACTAGGAAAAAAATGCAGAAATAAAGAAATAGAAATGCACTGGAAGAGGATTTTTTTTTAAAAACCTGCTCAACTACTTCACTACCAAGAACTTGATACAAAGCTGGAAACCCACAACTCTAAAGACTATTAGTAATACTGATTAAAAACAGTGAAGAAAACTCATTAAACCAAAGGTAAAGATTGAAATACTAGAAACATTAACCACAGTATTACCGCGTTCATAAAAACAAAACATTTCAACATGACCTACTTTAATAATGGTAAAAAAAGTAAAGAATGGGCTCTAACCCCCTGACTCTACTGATCTTATAAAACACCATCTACTTTTCAGAATTAGCAACAGACTCATGAAATTGAGCCAATTTGTTCAACAGATGTTTCAGTTGACTCAAGAGAAATTTTACTTTTCTATTGTAGAAATAGAGTGAGCTGAGTAAAATTCCACTCCTATTAGCAGCATTCGAAGTATATTAGCTCATAATTAACTGCCATTTCCATTTCTTCTTTCTTTGACATAACAGAAAACATTTTCCACACTGGATTAGACGTGGTACTGAAATAAAGTAGGCACATTGATAAAAACAAGTCACCCTCCTTCTCTCCCCCGCACCCTCCGTTTCATAGGACACGCAGGAATGGCAGAGTTTTTATTTTCCTTGGCGTTCCTGTCTCACATTAGCTGATAATCTCCCCGGTGTAGCTGTGCCAGTGCTCTGCCCTGCAGGCCCACAACACCCCTGCTGTTCCAGTCCTGTGCTTTCCTCCAGCACGCTCTGCAAATGGAGCGATCCTTTCGTAATGTGTGCTATTGCATCAGTCTAATTGCAACATAACTCTCAATACTCTAGATAAAGCAAATAATTTCATTTTTAACTTCTGTTCATAAAATAGAGATCGTTTCCCTGCCACCCCCACCGCCTTTTTTTGTTTATTTTCAAAGACTTAAAGAAAGACTTGCACACTGCACAGCAGTAGTCAAACAAAAATACCTCATGTTTTCTTAGAAAGCAGCACTTAGATATATTGCTCAACACCTAAAGCATTAGTGCAGCTTTTCACAGAGCTACAGTATGTAGTAGATCCCCTGTGAGCAGGCTGGAAGGGGAATGTACATTCTTGCTCTGTGTATTTAATATAATATTCAGCCATTATAAAACCTTCATAGTTTTTTACTCTCTCTTTTTCCCCTGCAATAGAGAGTAACAGCTTATCTGGCAAACACACTCACTATGTTTCTAGGCACTGAAGACACACTCTTGGTTAACTCATAAAACCTGATTTAATGTTAGATATTCTGCATTCAGGTTAGCTAAGTTGAAACAATATTTAGCTTAACCATGCCTTGGCCAAAAAATTCTGTGTTATCTACTGATTACAACAGCATTGTAGCTAGCTATGGACATCTCACTGGAAAAATACAAACCCCATGCCTGAGGAAATACAGATGAAATTCTGACTCCAAGCCATAAGTGGCCATTACAAACACTGTCTACTTAGTATCTGATACAATAACCAGGCATAAGAGTCAAGTGCCTGTAAGGAATGATGAATTTACATGTCATTTTAATTTTATCTACATATATTATCAGAGTTGACAACATCAAAAAATGCTGTACTTCTTGCACCCCAAATCATCTTGCATTATATAAATGTCTACACTAAAACTAATCTGGATGCAAGCACTCATGGGAGGAAATAGCAGAAGCTAAGTCTCAGAAAACCTAAAGTTTGCTTTTGTTTGCTTTTGTGGCACGTTGCAGTTATGTCATACCATTTCCATAGCACCTCTGCACCGTTCAAAAAATTACAAAATTACCACTAATCAAAACAATAATCTGTCTAATTCTTGGCATTTGGAGTATGGTCCTATGCCTGATTTACTGCACACTACTCAAACTTCTTTTTGGAAGACAGAACAAGTGATTTCTTTGTGAATTCAATGGTGCAGCTGAGTGCCCCATCAACATAATGGTTAGTCCTACCCTCACTCTGTTACTCCTAACTTAAAATAACTGTGTTATTCCTAGCTTCCTAACTAAAGCAGTGACAGCTTTAAGGTCAAGATGATTCTCTGGTTCTGAAGACAACTTTGTCTCCAGTTTGGCATAACTCAGACCTAATTTTTTCAGAGCGCTTAGCATTACGTTGTGCTTTATATAGCACCTTCAAACCTCAGCACCCACTGCCTCACCCCCAGTTACCAGTGGTCAGTACTTTTCCAAGTAAGACCCAAAGATCTCAAGCCATCCATAAGAAAGCAAGACACAGTTAGCTAAGAGGTGAGAAAAGCCAGGATTGGGCAACTTACCTAGCATCACCTAGGAAGTCTGCAGCACAGCCAGGAAGGGAGTCCCGCTTGCCAGGGCAGCATGCAGCTGCACAGAGCCCTAGAATGGCTCCTGCCTTCTGCAATCCCCTGCCTCGTCCACCACACACGTCCCGACTTCTGCTGGAAGTGAGGCAGGGGTACTCCAGAGAACAGCCTTCTCCAATGCATCAACCAGATTCATTCCCAGAGCAAGCCCATCCTGCGTGCAGAATGGAGTAGGGGTCCTATGGGAGAAAAACCAGCACATCAGCACGGGATTTAATACTATTAAATTGAGGAGATTCCTCACAAGGGGCCAAACAAAAGAGATGTGCAAAGATAAGCTCAGTTTTGACAATCCTTTACTTGGACACTGCCACACTGGAAAAATGTTTGCATTCACCACTTCTAGAAGTAGGAAACTGAGACCTCAGACATTGTCACATTGACACCTACAAAAAACAGTTTAAATCTTTAGATGTACCGTGCAATTTTTGTAGGAAAGGAATACCAAATTGTCTGCAAATGTAAAATGATTCTCTGCATGGAAATTAGCCATAGGTGATGACCGAAAACATTCTCAAGGAGCTTCTACTGAAATCAAAGAATGTTTACTTAATATTCAAGATCTCTAGACCTTCCAGAACAAACTTCTCTGCCTGTTTTCCTCAAACCATATCCTCTAGCCCATGTTGATTTAAGCCCTGGTCCTTCTTCATTCCTATCTTCAGCACCCCTGACAAGTCTCTTCCCTACCCTGCTCTCCAGGGATTTTAGTCTTTCCTGGCTCAGTCACTTCCAGGCTTGGCTAGCAGTGCCACACTCTCCCCTTGGCTCCCCCTTTTTCCTTCATTCCCCAATATTAACTCTCACTCTCCTACCACATCTGCTTCCCTTGCTCACAGTCTAGGGCATTTTGGGGCCAGGACGAGGTCCCATGCATGTCGTTGTCCCATGGACTTGCTTCTGGCTCTCAGGCACTGAGGTAAAAACCCAGCCTCCTGTTCCAGGCCACCATGTGAAATCTATCATTTCTTTAAGAAGTTATAATTTGTTTCGATCTGAGAATTTTGCAGTGCTGACAAAAGCAAAGCCATGACTCGTAATCTGCACTTCTTCCCTAGTCCTCACCACTAGCACTTCCCACACTAACTCCTAGTCTCTGTTTCAAAGGGAGGGACACGGAGCATTTCCAAAACAAGATTAGGCTTTTTTGTTTCATTCGTTTGTGGGGTTTTTTTTAAAAATCTACAATGAGAAACAACTTTTTCCACACATGCTCACAGATAGCTAAATTATTTTGGCAGCAAAAAAAAATTTAGCTGGCAGCAACTGCCTAGCCTCAAAGGCTAACATTTTGTAAAGTTATAAAAAACTCCAAGGAGCAACCTATACTGGGGAGTAGCAGGCAGCATTCCTTATTGCAGCCTTCGGCACTCTCCTTTCAGCCCTTAACTCATTCAGCTCACTGAAACAAGAATTGTGCAAATCTTATTGCCTGAGTGGTCAAACTGAGGAGCAGCAGCTGTGGGTGGACACCTTGCCTTCACCACCAGTTTTGTTCCTTGCTTAGAAGCAATGTACAAACAGCATCATCGGACAGCACACAGTGCAGCCGGCATGTCTTCGAATGTTTTCATCCTGGAGGTACCAATGACTGCCTGAAAAGCCACAGCTGCTCAAAAATACTTCTAAGGCCAGGAAGACCTGAAGTAAAATGGGTTAGCTTCATTCCTGATGAAGGTCACACACAGCTAATAGAGATCATTTAAGCAAAACCATTTTACTTGACATTTACAGTAATTTAGGAGCAGCCATGTTTAAGTTACAAAAGGGAAGGATAACTTCACACAGTAATGTTGCTTGTGATCACCTGCCCCTGCCTGGAGTGGAAATAGCCTTCTTAAATGAAATATTGGGAAGCTCCTTATTTCCTTTTCTCTATTTAGCTATTTAGTTATTTATCTCAGCATGAAAAACAAATGCAGCATGCTGTCAAGTAATATACAAAGGTTAGAATATATATATATATAAAAGAAAAAGGAAAACTTCTCAAAACAGATAACATTCTTTTAGAGCGAAGTCAAATTTACAGATTTTTATACAGAGCTCTTAAGAGCAAACAGGGCAACAATTTCTCAATGGCTCTTGTAAATATTCTGTACAAATAAGATCCAGAAGAGGAGACTAGGAAAAGACAAAAAACATTCACATGCTCACAGACAGATGTTGATTATGATATGGATTAAATGTAATGTGACATTTATTTTTCAATAAGAAATAATTATTTCTAAGGAATGACTAGCCACTCCTGTGAGATCATATTTAGTCTAGTGACATTTGATGCACCTAACTTCCAACAACTATGGCAAAAGAAGCATGGGACCCACATGGACACTCCTAGAACAATTATGTTAATTCTCTTGAAAATAAACCGAGAAGCTTCACCTTCAATGTGTAAAACAAAATGAGCATTAAAAGCTCACTTCCATTTAACAAAATTACTACTAAATAATTTTATCATATTTTGAATTCAATTTAGCAATGAAACTGGCTATCAAGCACCCGTATTAGCTATATGTATTTTTTTAAAGCCAGAATAATTATCTGATCACTAGTTACAGTTCAGATGAAAAATATAATTAAGTTGAATGAAACTTCAGTACTTCAATGTACAATCATGGAAACGACACAAAACTTCTTGCTTAAAAAACTAGAGCAGAATTTCATGCACTATTTCATTTGGCAGAGTATAACATATTTGCTGTCAGCAAAGGACTTTTTTTAGTGAAGAAAAAAGGAAAATATCTGAATTCATACAGTATTGCCCAAGTGATTAGAAGTATCAGCCACTGCTAGTTGTCTCTCAACTGTAAGCAACTGCAATGGATTTTTTTCCTACAGATCACTATATTGTGTTCTCAAAAACTCATCTGAAATCCAGCAGACCTCCAAAAAAAGCTACGTGTTTGTTTAACATAAGCTAACCTAATTATTTTGTCATCAAAATCGATATTTATGGGCTAAAACACTACTTCAAGTAGGAAAGCTTTAATGTAAAACAAATCATAAAACACTGATAATGGATATGCTTGAAAAGGCTCTAGGATTGCATGTATTTATATAAGATTTGTGAATATATAAACACTTGGTTATATATGTCAAGAAAAAGGTGAGGCTCAGTGCAGTGAACTAAACATCCAAAGACTAAGCTTCTTTAGAACAGTGTATTCCTACAAGGACTTAAGACAGCTGGCTGAAGTGTATCAAATATCTTCCCTAACAGTAAAGACTCGTATGAGTCCATAAATTCATTGTTTCTATTTATTTTATTTTTTAAGTAGTTTCCAGCATTTTTGAAATACAAATCATTCCCTGAAAACCTTCAACTGCTTTTCATTGCTAATACAATTATCACAAAGCCACACTACAATGCAAACAGTGTACTTGCTATGATCAACAACATTAGCATCATTTGGCGAGGGATTCTTCTCTCTATGAATAAAATAAATTCTGTTATAAATTCTGTTAGGGAGGTGGTTCTTTAAATCATCATAAAGAAAATAATTTCCTACAATACTAGAACTTTCAGTCATCAAAAATTCCCAAATCATACCTTTTTAATCTCAAGAAATTTCTCAAAGAAATCTATAATACTACATAACTATAAAATCCTACATATACTAGCACCAACACAAAAACTACTTCATGCACTGATCAGCATGTATAGTAGAGTTTACTCTTTCATTTCAATCTGTTCAAATAACATGACACACTGAGTTCAGTATAAAACATTATGGTTCTTATGGAAATGAACAGACTCCCACCATTAAGGTTACTGCTCCACAATACACTGCACACAGCTGCTCACAGCTTGCCTTCACACTGAAAAGTAGATTAAAATGGAATAATAAACTTCTACCTGTATTCCATTGATTTTACTGACTTGGGGCATATTATTAAAAAAAAAAAAAAGTGAGTTACCGATACTGACAACAGCACCTACAGCTTCCAACTGCTGTGGCACTGCATCCCTTAGTTTTGTCGTATGAAACAAAGCCCTTGCCTTGGTGCCCTGGTTAGACAAAAAAGGGATGGAGTTTCCAGTGCTGTTTAGTTCCATACCACCCACGTCATGGCAGGGACAAGGTTCCAGCAGGAGGAAGCTGAGGCTGGAAGCAGAACCCAGGGAGGGCGTGTGCAGCTTTCAGGGCCAGCTTGGCAGTCCTTGTCCCTCTCTACCAGTGGCAGTCCCTTCCTTGTTCCTCTGAACCGTGGCATTTCTGGCTTGGTGCTGAAAGATACCACCAGCAAGCCCAATATGCTGCCTGGATTAAAAATAAAATGGAGGCCACTGGAGCCACACAGACCCCAAGCCACAGCCACAGCGACCACAGCAGCTGGAGCTGCAGCTGGAGCCCAAGATGCGGCCAGAACCACCGAGCATTCCAGCCCCACTCCCGCAGTCAGGCCAAGGGGAAGGCTCCCCTAAGTTGTTTCAAGGCCCTGTTACATCCCACCAGGTTTTGTCTGTTTTTCCACTGTTTTCCAGCTGGGGGGGAAGTCAGGCAGGGAGCATCCCTGACACACTGCCTTCGTTTTCCCATACACCACATGGCTCAGCATGGGGCCAGTTGCCTTTCTGCCTTTGGCTGGGAAACCACACCGCGTACTGTTTTCAGGAAGTGTTTTGGTTTGTCCAGTGGCAAATACTCTTCTGTGGGTAAAACACTCTATTACATTCTTTATTAAAATTGCTGCAGTTATTGCAATTTTTCAGTAAATTGTGATTCCATTTTATAATCTCTCCTAGTGTTTCCCCCACTACCAAAAGGGACCAAGGGAAAGGGGGCATTAATTTTCCCAGTGGGTTTTAAACTAGCACACTCGAAATCAAGTCAAGCACAATGAGCACCCACAACACCAACCCTCTACTGTTAACCCTAACCCTAGCACCACTGTGAGTTCAGATTAATTCAGTTCCAGTCAATATTCTTTAGGTCAAATGACTTTTCCTTCTTTAGTAAGTATTGAGGGAAACGCCAGATGCAAAGAGTCAACATCTTATAGCTCTGTGGACATCAGCTCATGTCCCCCACAGACTTTTTCTTGGGATCCACAGCAATTTCCCGCACCTCAAGCACTGTTCTGACTGGCTAAAGCTTGGTTGTGTCATGAGCACTTCTTTAGGACCAACATTTGAGCTCACCTCACTTCATGTACCCTCCAAGAGAATTTGTTTTCCTTAGTCTATGAACAACAGTGCCAAAATAGCTAAAGAACAAATAGTAAAGAGCTATATAGCAGTATGTTATCCATATGCTGTCTACTGAAATAAATCTCCTTAGAGTCTGTTGTTTTCAAAACAATACACCTGAGTCTCAGATTTGTGAATATCGGAAGTCATATACTTATGTGTGATTTAACTTATTTTAAAGTAAATCAGTTACAAAAGCAAAACTCAGAAAACTCAGTACCAGCACAGATATAAGGGTATCTTGCATAGAAAGCTTACAAAAAGTCCTTAGAATAAACACATATACACCTGCAGTATTCCCTGGCCACTGAGGTGGCTCTTAGGATATATCCCAAAGTGAAGATGACTCCTGGCACATATTTGGCTTTGGTACTGTACCAAAGCAAACCTTTTAAAATTATCTCCCTCTTATTACTGTGGTTTGGAGCAGAATTACACTGTGACCCTTTATTTTAGTGAGCAAATCCCCATTTTTGCTACAGGGTTTTATGAATATTATAAAACTATATTTTAGTTTTCACCAAGGTAATTTTCAGAAATTCAAAACTGCATGCTATAATTCATACATTTTTCAGAGACACAAGAAAGTTCTCCACAGAGCAGATAATAAAAAATATGAGAACTGAGAAATATTATTGCTCCTAAATGTATAAAAATGCATGTTATGCATAGGTTCTTTACCAAAATAATGAATATTAAACTCTCTTATACTTTATTATACTGTTTGTGCCTAATTTGCAAAATTCTTTGAATAGAATGTCCTTTTTTACAAAAACAGTGCCAACAGTGTGCTTACCTCCAGAAACTGTAGGTTTTGGGCCTCAAATCCATGATGAGAAGAAACAGAGACCATTTTCTAACAGATACTGTGTGAGGAAATGTGCGTTTGGTGCCCCAGTGCTTGACAGCTCTGATTTAATACACTGATTTCTCCTCTACTGCCTGGGCTACATTTGTAAAACTTAATAATCTCCTTTTTGATATCTCTTATTTGAAGCCACAAATCATTCCTCTCATGGAAATCACCCCAAACACCACCACATTATTCTGGAAAGAAATGCTCAAAGTGTGCTGTCACACCAGAGTATTGAGCCAATCTAACAGTTAACTATTAAAAAGTTCCTTGCTCCTGTCCCTTTCCTTGCATTCATCCTATGCTGCCCAATTTATCTTGCCATGCCAAACTGCCTCAGTCACTTTTTGATGCTTCTCCTCTTTGCATAAATAGATTAACTCTTGCTAGCCCAAAGACAAGGAATCACCCACATTCACTGCCAGGTAAGTACATTTGATTCAGCTAGACCAGCCCTCTGAAATCTGGTGATTATTGCCATCTCTTGTCTCTTTCCAGCTGAGGCTGAAGTATCTCTGAATACTCCAAACAGCAGTTTCCAAGCAGTAATGCATGGTTAGTAGTAGCCTCAGTAACTATTCTACAGCTAATCTGGCAAAACTGTATCACACACCAGCATTATAAATGCCTAAATTTCTCAAAGTTACAGCAGTAGCCAGTAGCAGTAGCTGAGAAAATTTATTAATGGAAAAATATCCTCAAAAACTTAGGGAAGCACTCAGCAATAAAGCCTGCCTGTCTCAGGTCCTCGTACAAGAACTGAAGAAAGTCCCCAGGACATTAATCTGCCCCACTCATAATCCATGGTTTCAGTGGCACTTCTCTCCCCTTCAGCCAGTGGGGTGGATACCAGGGACACCTCACACTTAACACACTTCAAACTGCACATTGCAGGAGTTAAAGAAGTTTTTGTAAGTTTTTCAGGATAGAGGAAAGAAAAATCAACCCTAACTTCCGTATTTTGGTTCAAACTGTGCTGCCTGATTTTTTATTTTTTTTAAATTTTTTTAATTTCTTTCCAAACATCATTATTTCCCCCCCTTTAACATAAGACACCACCAACTCACTATGAAACCCATGGAAAGGAACAGCTTCTCCATCATAATCTCCCCAAATGAGAAATGGTTTTAATACGTACAGCGACAGTTACAACACAGAAAGAGAATTACTACATATTAATCCTATGAATTCCTGAGTCTCAAAAGAAAGTACAGCATTTAAATACAAGTTTCAAATTAGAGAAATCTACTCAATTTACTAATACTATGCATATGCATTTATATAGATATAAACACATTATATATAAAATGTACATAACACGTATATTAAAAAAATGTCTAATTTCTAGAAAAACTACTGTCAAACGTGCTACTCAATTCTTCTAAAAATTAAACCAGTTTCAGTGTTATGACTAAATTTTGTGACTCATTTTCTTCTTTGGTTCCAGGATTTTTTTGCAGATATCCCCAGAAATAAGGACACTGCTTTTGTTTCTGCTGAACACAGAGTTAAGCTGCATCTCTTGAATGAGAGAGAACATCTTAATTGTTTCAAGCATTCATTAACTGCAAGTGGGATCAAGTGGAAAAGCAGCTGTACCTACGGCTCAGTGCAGCCCCCAGCTTTCACCGAGTAATGTTCTCATGCAAGGTAAGGTGCAAAGAAATTCTGACTACACATAAATTTAAGGAGGTAAAGAGAGCTTCACACTTTGCTACAACAATCTGTCACACTCACTGCACCTATTCAGAGCACCCTGAACACCCCCATGCCACATTTCTGTCCTCCTCTGTTTCACAGACTACTGACCCACCTCATCCACTCCTTGAGTCACATGAGCACTACTCCTCCCTTTAGCCCCTTTTTGGGAAGCTAAGGGCCATTAATATGACTGCTACCTGACTGGTTTCTAACCAGGCAGGCCAGTTTCACTGCTATCTTAATGACTGCAAACAAGACAACTGCATTTTCCAGTTTTCTGAGTAGCCGCTCCAGCAGGGGACACGTGGAAACACTGGTGTACACGCCTGTCCATAGCCTTGCAGACTCCCAGCTCTTGCATCACACAGTGGCTGATACCAGTGCACATGCACATGGCAGCTGAGCATGCAAACCAACCACCTTTAGATGCAAATTATTTTTTTTTTCTTTAAAAAGTGGCCAGCTGGCATGCCTAACTCTATTTCTCCTCTTGCATGGCAGCAGGACAGATTCCCATTTCTATCAACAGACTGCTAAAGGTTTTGTAAGCCACCCTTCAGTAACACCAGGGCTTCCTGTCTCACATTTCTTCTACTTCCTCTTTCACCCCACTTCCCATACACCCCAAAATCCTCATTCCCATCTATCTTCCTCCTGGTCACAAGATAGGTCTATCAGAGTGCCAACTTTCTGAGCTGCAGTAGAAGGATGGGCAGAGAGGGAGTTGGGGATATTATGCTGGAAGGTGTTAATGGCCACCATCAAATAGTTCTTTCATCTCCAGGCAATTACAGAGCTGGGCCTGCTAACCAGATGCAAGGGGCTCCCTCTTTGCCTCATGTCTTCCTTCTGCATCCCAGACAGACAGAAGTGCCATCAACTTGAGTCCAAGGCCCTATAAACCAATTAGAGTTTTATTTTGAACTCAGAAGAAAAGGACTGTTTTGCCTTTATAGATGTCAGAAGGAGTTTGCAACAGTGCAACTCTGAAAGAGACTCTTGTAACAACTCCTGTCTGCTTAAGAGGTGGCTGAAAATATGCAATTTGACTGCTGAAGTTTAACAATGTTTGAAATTCTCAGAAGTTCTTATCACAATCATATGTATAAAAAAGAATTTTTAAAAGCTTCAAATACTAGATGAAAAGCATGTAAGATTAGTTAGGTGCTTTCTACTAATTAGTACTGCTTTTATTATACAGGGCAAGAAAATGACAATTTTTTTTCCTAAACTGGCAGTGAACAGCCAATTCAATAAGCTGCGTTTTTGTTTTCTGTGACAGGGCAGTGGAAAAATCTCTTTCATTTATTAGGTCTGCAGAGACCAAAACTGGCTGGGTGTCAAACCTGCTTTGTAAAAGCCCAGATCCATTCAGCCATGTGTAGATTCCATAATTCTTTATGACCTGTTCTCAGTATCAGCTTCACAAAAGATGAAACTTTGGTGTCTTCCAGCGAGTGTTAGTGCAACCCTTTATAAAAGGAAGCAAACCCTGAACTGACAGTTCAACACAGAAAAGAAAAAAAACAAACCCTAATGGCAGTGCCAAATTAAATTTGTCTTTTTTTTTTTTTTTCCAGATGAGCTTCGCATAAAGATATAAAATAAGGTCTCCTACAGTGGTGGATAACCAAGCTGTATGAATATGCAAATTTTAATAGCTCATTGCTCCATGCCCCACTGCATGTACCTATGCTTAAATGACAGTTTCATCACCTCACTAGTGATTGCAGAGTATCCAGAATTTGTCATGGGGATAGACAGGGCACGGCCTTAAGCTGAAAGGTCTGATGGCAAACTAAGATAGTAAAACAAACTTTTTTTTTAAGGAGGATTCTATCTTCAAGATAGAAGAAAACTAGGAGGGTGGAATGATTGACTTGCTTTTAACTACAAGAATGGCTAGATGGCTTTGATAAACTGAATAAAATGTGCTGCCCTGTTAAAAACTACTTCTCACATCAAATCAGCTACACACTATATTATACCCGGGGAAAAATACTAAACTTCAATTTTCAGTAAGCACACCCAGCACCACATTCTTACATTTTTTTATAGCAGAAGTTTATGAATAACAGCACTCGTAACACTTTTTAATCTCGGACTGTGAAACTGAAATAACTAATTAATCATTTTATTCAAGTGAAATATTCTTGGCTACGCTAAGATTCCTCTGTATCTGTCTATACTGACAGCATTTGCTTGAACGGTCCCATTGTTTTGGCAATGTTTACCTATTGCATTCTTTAAGGTTAAAAGAACTGCAAACTAACTCACAAATGTTTCCCACATTATTAAGTACTGTAAATAATCATTTTACCATTAAAGCAAGGAATTCTTGTGAAACATGCAATATGCTCCACATATGCTAGGAGTCTTGTGTCCTCATTCCATACTCAGTTTGTAATCTTGCATCTGACACATATGTAAACATTAGCAGTCTTAACAACACCTTTCCATGCAAGCTACATGTATTTATCAAGACACATAAACATGCACACATGCACGTGATTTTCTTCAAAGTTTAATAAGATCTGCAGGGTCTTCAGATCACCGGAAAGTACGTGTGATTTTTATCACCACCACATAAACAGCCTTCTTGTAATACTCCTCTCTTCAGTATGCAGTCTGCAGATCACAAGAGCACAGAGACTCTGAACTTCAGTTTCGTTTTCACAAGAGCACAGGGAATGTTACAGAGCACCACTTCTCACACAGAAAAGGGAATCTGTGCTCCTCACACACAGGTCTGCCGCAATTCAAACTTCAGCCACAATTTGCTGATGGTTTTAGGGTAAGGAGTAAAAATTTTAGAAGTAAATAAACACAGCATTCATGAATACAACATAGAAGCAATTTAGAACTGTTTTAGGAATACGATGCTCAAATATGGCTTATTTAATGTTTTCAGAATCTGCTGCAAAACATTAAAACTCTATCCTAATCTTTGTTCCTCGCTTGAAGCAGAACAGCTTTGTGTTGCCTCTAAAAATAGGGAGGGAGCAGCGGGGGATGGGAAGGGGACTGAATAAGAGGATAAGTGGGAGCGAGTACTGATACACCATACTGGCAGTAATTTAAAAAAGACTAGTGACTGGTATTCTTAATACTACTGCTTTCCTAACAAAGTCAAGCACTTTCTCAATTACCAAATAAAAAAGGTCATCCTGTACTTTTTATTTTGTACATGCACATGCAAAGGAAAAAAGGAGTAGTTTTGTTTCATCTACTACCAAAACCATCATTCTGCAGTCAACACTTTTAATGAAATACAGGCCAAAGGATTAGTCAGAACAGATTCATGGGAAAAAAAAGAAATCTGTATGAAAATAAAAGCACACCACATAACTAAAACCAAAAGAGAATCCTGCTTAAGTACCTCCAAATATTGTCCTGCAAGGGTCCCTGCAAGGGCTTCCCCTCACCCCAGCTCCACAGCAATTAGCAGCAACTGTAGTAGCCACTGCCCTGAAGATGAGAAAGTACACTAATATCATCATTAAAGCCCTGAATTAAGTATGCTAAGTATCAAATGTGTCAGCAATATAGTCCATGTGTGTTAGAAGCCTTAAGAAAATTCTTCATTTCAGAAAAGGAGCAGTTGGGGATCTGGCAAGGGAGTCTGTGGGTGATGGTACAGGGAAGGCAGCTGCTGCTGAGCTACTGACCAGCTGGAAAGACAAGTTATTTCAAAGCTACAGTGTCACAAACAGGAAAGTCAAGTAATTTGTGTCTCTCACAGGAAAACCTGTGATGAGCCAGAGGATGGGCACAAGCATGGAGCATCACCAACGCAGCACTGCAGGCCTGGCCCTGGAGAGGCAGAAGCAGCACAACCCAGCACTTTCCATAACTTAACATTAGGCCCATCTCAGCTGGGGCTTTATGTGAGTAAACATGACTCCAGGAGGTTTTTTCAGAGAGTTATTTTTAAATACCTGACCATATGAGCTTCCTTGGAATAGGAAAAAAGGGGAGGCAAAACTAAACAGTCATTACACATATATTTAAATATAACATTAAAAAAACCACGAAATATTTAAACATACTAGAAATGTGCGCTTTCATTTTAATTTTAAAGTTGGCAGTGGACCTGGACCAAAAAAAGGTTATATTCTAACTGAAATGAAGCAGCATGGATTTTCTAAAACCAGTCTTTAAAACATAGAAGAGGGGAAAAAAAACCCCAAACTTGCTCAGAATCTCTCACTTAGAAAAGTGGCAATTTGAGTTTGAGCTCTTACTGAGGGATATACTAAAACCACTCTGAGCTAGAAGAGCTGAAGTAGGAAAGGCAATAGAAGTAAGTGAGAATGTGGCTGTGCAGAGTCCAGTTAACAACACCCATATGAATGAACACTTTAGGTCAGGAGGTTTGACACAGAGTTCTCCCAGGAAGCAACTGCACTAATGCCAAAAAGACACTTGAAAATCTTTATCTACTTCTTTTAAAATATGGACATAAACACATCTGCATCTAGGTAAATCATCTCCAAAGATGCAGTGGGATGTTCATGGTCACAAGCAATAAGCATTATCAAGAGAAAAGGCTGCGAACAAGAAAACAATTACATGTAATGGCATATTTTGGAAATACTGATGTCGTTTGACTGCTGCAAATCTAAAACCAGTATTTTTCCAGCAGTACTTGTTAATAAATTAAAAATCAAATTCTGTAACAATTTAGGTAACAATACCTAAAATTACAAAGCAGACAACTGCTTGAAAACATGTTTTTGGTACACAGAGAGAACTATCTGTTTATCAATCAACCTCAAATCAACTGTCCCCTTCTGTGTACCTGGGATACTCCTTCCTGGCACTAGCAAAAATGCATGCAAAAATTTGCATAGTTCTGCCACAGTTGTGGTTAATTATCCATTGCTGAAGTCCTCAGAAAAATTATTTGTCAAACAAAATGTTATGACTATGAAATAGTAGAATTTGACAATGGAACAGTAAAATTTAAATATTAAAATTACATTACCTTACCTCCATATATGACAGTAATTAATAGCCATTGGAAGAATGGGACCTTTTCTTGGCGTGCACGTTATCTTTCAAGGTTACTTAATTGCTCAATCCCTCATATTCCCTTAGTTTTCTAAGTTTGGAGTTCTATATAATTAGAAGAAACTGATTTTTTTATTTCAAGGAAAATACACTTACCCCACATCTCAGAGTGGAAAACACAGACAACTAAGCCTTTTCTCAAGTAATAAATCCCAAAATAAATCCCAACCCACCCCCCCCAGCCAACTCCCTCTTCCCCTGAACACACCAACAGAAGACAAACACCCAACCCCAAGTGGTACTGGTTAATACTTACAGGTTTACTCATTTTAATATTTGGATATTCAATACATTTTCATTTGCTATGTGTACATCTGCATTTCTGGAACGACAAAACTTCTTTTCACATGGCAAAGAACTAAAAAGATTCTCACTGTCTGCTGCAGACTAATTTCCTTTCTGCTACATACACCCTATATACCTAAGATGATCTGATAACTTACTTCTGGTTTTGCACAATTACTGCAGCTAATGAAGTTTGTGGTTGCTTATTAGCAAGAGAAGGAAGAGCTACACTGGCTTTAAACCAAAAACTCTGTGATGCTTTATGAATCTTTCCTACAGTGGCCATTTTAAATGTCCATTTCATTACAAAACAGGAATTTTTTTTATGAGCTTCTGGAGTCTCTCTCGAAGTACATAACTTGAAAAAAATTATTGAGAAAAAAAGAAAAACAAATCCCCAGAATGAGCATGAGTACACATGTACCACCAATCATCCACAGAGACAGAACACACCTCTCTATTACATACACATTTGAGAACCAGCGAGTTGTGCACTAACTTGTATTTGCAACATCCCTACACATCCCAGATCCCTTCACTCTAACCAGTGTTTAGCTAAATGGTTGGAGTCAAACCTCTTTGAGGTCTTTCACAACCTAAATGACTCCTATGATCTAGGGCAATGCATTTTGGGTTCCCTCACCTCAAAGAGTTGATGAAAGGCCAAATGAAAGGCAATGAACTGGAAGGGGAATTAAATGAAACAAGTAATATTTACAAGGGAAGATTTGGAGTTCCAACCATAAATTAGCTTTCTTCAAATTTTATTCCTTGGTATTTATAACCAGTTACAAGATAATAGTTAATTTGGCCTGAGTGCAGCTGAGTATCTGCAGGAGGCTAAAGCCATTAAAACGATCTGCAGACACCAAGTGGAAGTAAGTGATCCTTGGGCTACTTCTTTCTGCTATTAGCTTTGTATCTTGAAGAGGCACTGCTGCCTTTCCATCCATATAAACCTTTTCAATATTCAACAGATGTAAGTTATAAAACTGAAAACAAAAAAATCCACTCACAAAATCACTTCACCCCATCAAAACCAGGTTTCATGTGACAATCAGGGCTCTGTTCTTGCTCACTTTGTTTCCACATTAGTGTACCCCAAAAACCCCCAAACAACTACAGCACAGGAATAGAAAATCAAGCTCATGAGTTAGGACCTAACTGAACTTGCCTAAGGAAATCAGTTTCCTCACATGGATGAATTATAATGCATCTAACCACACAAATTCCAACTGTGCTGCCCTCTGCACTCCACCACAGTATTCACTGTATTCAATGTTTTGTCTTACTTCCATTGCCCATTGCATGACTGCACGCACCACTTGGTGCAGTATTCAGAAATGTTTGGTGTCGAGTATTATTTTCATAAAGGAACTCTCTATGAAGTTCACAAGTAGGCTGACCTGCTTCACTTACAGTATCATTTGTGTTTAGGATCAGCATTATGCTTTCAACATGAGCAACAGGCAGTATCTAAACAGAGGTGATTATTATGGAAACTTAGGCCTTTATTTTCCACAGCACTTAGGAAATACTTTCATTTAAATATTCAAACCACGTAATCTCCTGACTCAAAGTACAGCTTCTCCTTGAGAAGACTGAGCACTCAGCATTTTTGCAAATCAGACCGAAGCTGAGCACATGCAATCAAGTTGAATACTTGGTGCCGACCTCCAAAAAAAGCTGAACGACATGCGAGCATCACATGGGAAGCTGGTGGCAGAGCCCAGCACAGAATTCTGTTCTTTACAGCTGCCTTGGTCAGAAAACTATTTTTTAACTGCAATCCTTGCCCAATTCAGCTTTAGGCAGACACCTACCATGAAAACTTGGTGAAGACAGAAGCAACTGAAAATCAGATTTCATATTCATATTGAGATCTCTCAGCATACATTATACTAAAAGTTTGGCTTTAAACATTACCTTCTCCAACTTTTTGCCCCTTTTATGTGGGTTGTCTGCTTTACAGGCCACATTTTTTATACATTACATTTTATTTTATATGTATGCATGTTTCTACATATTTGTGTATCTTATATAAAAACAGGTTTCTATGTTTTACATATCTATAAAAGACTACAGCCAAAATGTTTATTGAAATATTTATCAATCAGACTTTGGTGTGGGGGGACAGGGGAGCCAATTCTATAATTTAAGCAAATTAAGTGTAAAAGAATGAAGTACTCATTATGGAAGAAAAAAGGTCATTTGATGAAAAACTTCTCAACTAAATGTGAAATACATTAAAAACATACTGCTAATGCAACTCTACTTTTTTGACATCGTAGTTGTTGCTGAACTGTTGATTCATGAACTACTAGCACGAGCTTAAATACAAATGCAATGTTTAAATTATACAGCCCAAATTCAAGATGTCTGTGAACTAATAAAAATTAACTGTTTCAAAAAGCCAGATGCTTACCATGCTGGGAAACTCAGGATTTCACGTGATAACATTTTACACCTTTCCTTTTGGGTTACCTTTGAAGGACACTCACTCTGTTTATGTACGTAGTGAGCAAACACCTGATCCCATTACAGAGAACAGATTAGCAAACCAGGAAGATCTCTTGTGATCCATTGTTCTCTCTGTGTATGTATTTCATTGAGCAGAATGACTGGAAAAAACATGGGAAAAAAGTGATAGCAAATTTATTTTTCTTTAAACTAGAGTTACAGAACCCGTTTGAGGAGAAGAAAGTCCTGATTCCTATTCCTTGGTCCCAGGTCTGTTTCTATTTTGGTTTTCAGGTTTTTTTCAGTGGCTCTGAATCAAAATAATAAACAAAGAATATTTTTTAAAATTCATAGGGAAATATTGTACTGCCCTTGCACAGCTACTGCTGGGGAGGAGAGACTGGACAGCAGCCTTCACTTCATCACCTGAAGTATATCTGAGCTCTCTTTCTGGAACATATTGTAGCTTAGCATACAATCAGATATGATCTCATCAAATAAGCCATATTTTTTAGTTTTAATTATACTGCTGTGTTTTAATATCTGGTTAATCAACACCTTGGTCAGCCTTTACAAGATTTTATCTAAGACTGGAGTTAGTCTGTTAGGATTAGACTAAGCAACATCCTGCCAAAAACAATATTAAACATCTTCTCAGTATATCTAACTTTTCCACATGTGACAAGTTTAGGTCTAAGTCGGGGGCTGCTTAATAAAAAAGAAAAATCTACATTATCAGTACAGATAACTCTGCAGATAAGCCCATGAAGTTATGGACAGAAGTTGACAAACTAACCCAGGATGTTCAACTACTTTGCTGTTTCATATCCTGCTGAGCCAGAACAGGAAAAGCAAGTGTTTCATCATCTGCTCAAGAGCTCAAAGCATAGTATTAATTTTTCTGAAAAAACAAAAATACAAGAGAAATACACTTTTTATTTTCTGTATCATTAATTGCAAAGCTACAGTTTTCTCCTTGGGTTGCTTTTCTTTCTCTTTTGTTACTTTCTACTACCACAAGCTTCTGATTTAGATTTGGGCTCTCCCTCCACCATGTCTTGATTTAACTTCTTTCACATCATTCCCAAGTGCCTTAGTTCTCTTCATAATATTAATGGTTTTCAATCAGTTTTAATCTGCAGTGTTGGTTTCTCATTGAGACTTTTTTAAGCAATCCTTTCTCATATCACACAGCTTATCATTTGTGTATTTCACACTTCTTATAGTGTAAAATACACAAATACACAAAAAATTTAAGTGCACCTAGCTTTAGTGAGGTACATTTTGTCCATCCCTAACTAGTCCAGACTTGATCATGCCTTGAAACTTGCAGCTTTTCATTTTTTTTGGTTGTGTGTTCAGTCATCCTTTTTATTTCAAACAATGGGATGCATTGCCTTTTATTTCAAAGTATGGTGCACAATATCTTCCATAAGGATGCTGCCATATCCATATTTAGAATTCTCAAAGTAACAGTACTACTGGAGGGAAATGTAGTATGTATTCCTCAATTCATAATCTCCCATGGTATCCTGCTTTTCTCCCCTTCTTCTCTTGGGAGGGTCAACCACTCTCACCTACAGTGTGACTTTAGCAGATCATCTTACACTCTCTTATAAACATTGAGAATTATCTCCCACAGGGTTGTCTGAAAAATCACAGCTAATTAATGACACCATTTCTAACAAAGTCAGATGCCCTCAATAGGCTTAGGTCTGTTTCAGTTTTTCTATCATAAATCTGCATGTGAAGTGGGAAATATATACTGTTCACTTTCCTAACAAAGTGAACGCTTTTATAAAAATTCTAATCAGTGTATAGATTTTTTTTTTCTTTGCTATATATTTATAACCTTGATCAGATGTCAATATCAATATGCAGTCTAAAAAGTCCACAATGATTTCCCAAGAGACTCCTTAACTTGATTCTTGGCTCATTTTCATTTAGTTGCCTTTTGGGGAAGTAAGTTCACTTCTTTCACTACCATCTTCATTTCATTGGAATGGAAAGTGAACTGAATGGAACCAGGAAGATTCCAACCACAAACAAAAAGAAACCTACTTCAAATGAGAAGCAGAAAGCAGCAGAAACTGTGGACTACAAGTGTTTTGCAGCAAAAGTTAATCACAGCTGTACTCAAATTAGCACAGCTACAGAATCACCATCTGCATACCAGCACGCATGACACGACAACTTCATCACTTTGCTCAAATTAAAGTCCAACATCACTGAAGTCCTCCTAAATTATTTTGTTTTCAAAGACACATTAAATCCCTAAATTATGTCAACACTCAGAGCAGAACATGATGACAATTCCATTTAAAAAGTGGCTGGCTTAGTTTGCTCATGACATCACTTAGGAAGGAAGGTGCCTTGTATTAGAATGGCTGGCACCCTTCATCTCTGCTTTCTAACTCCAGTTTACCTTACCCACCTAAGTACTTTCCATCATTATTTCTCAGGCGCACAAAGATCTGCCATTCATTAAAAGGGCATTATTAAATTAGTACCATAATCTGTCTCTGACCCACATAACTTTAAAAAAAAATCAGAAGATCAACTTTATTTTCCTTACTAATGAAGTGAATAAAGCAGCAAAACAAGACAATGCAATAATCTCAGTCCATGGATATATAAACAACAGGAGCCATGCAGATCCCTTTCATTAATTAAGCAGAGATAAGAAATAACGAAAAATGAAGCTATGATCTCAAACTAGAAAAAGACCAATTTGACAATGGTATTTTATTATTGTAGTTCTAAGATGTTTTGTACATTTTAAATTTTATTATAACTTTAACAAAATCATAAAATTACAGAATCATAGAATCACTGCAGTTGGAAAAGACCTTGAAGATCATCCAGCCCAACTGGATGGAGTTAACCTCACACTACCGTATTCACCATGAAATTATGTCCCCAAACACCACAGCCATGTGCTTTTTGAACACTTCCAGGGATGATGATTCCACCATTGACTTCCCTGGGCAGCCTGTTCAAATGCCTGACCACCCTTTCAGCGAAGCAATTTTTCCTAATATCTAATCCAAACCTACCATGACACAACTTGAGACCATTTCCTCTTGTCCTGTCTCATCTTACCTGGGAAAAAAGATCTAGGCCCATATCACTACACTCTCAGGTAGCTGTGGAGTGTGTAGGAAGCTCCCTTAAGTCTCCTTTTCTCCAGGCTGAACAAATCCAGATCCAGTTCCCTCAGCTGCTCCTCATGAGACTTGTGCTCCAGACCCTTTACCAGCTCCACTGCCCCTCTCTGGACACTCTCCAGCACCTCAAAGTCTTTCTTGTCCTGAGGGGCCCAGAACTGAACACAGCACACGAGGTGCAATCTCACCAGTGCTAAGTACAGAGGGACAATCCCTGCCCTGCTCCTGCTGGCCACACCATTGCTGATACAGGCCAGGATGCCACTGGCCTTCTTGGCTACCACTGGCTCATGTTTAGCTGCTGTCAACCAGCACCCCCAGGTCCTTTTCCAGCAGGCAGCTTTCCAGCCACTCTGCCCCAAGCCTGCAGTGCTGCATGGGGTTGTTATGGCCCCCAAAAAATTGTAACTAAAGGCAATAAATATTGGCTTATCACTTTTGCATTTCTGATTGACATAAGAACTGCTTTAAACTAAAACCTTTCCAAGGTAGTGACAATGTCAGAAACAGATACCAGACAGTTCTAAGATTTGCCAAAAAGGCTTCATCCCATCACATAATAAACAAGTTTCTGATTTAATAGGAAAAACAACACATTTGCAGGCAAAGAAAATTCCACTTCTTCACAATTATCTAAACAAACAGATAACATTACAAATAGGAAGCAGAAGTCTTATGGGAAAAAGCAAACAATCTCCTCATTAAAAATGCCCTTTGCTAAGCACTTTTACATACATTAGAAAAGTGACAAGTCTGCTGATGCCATTAGGCAGCCCTTATGCACATATATAAGTTGATTTTTATATACAGGAAAGTGTGATAAGACGTAATCAATTACCTAATTGGTGTAAAGACTCAAAGAAAACTCTTCCATGTATTTCCAAAAAGAGAAAATAATGACATCAAGTCTCTTTGCAAAACAACAGAGCTATGAAAGATTTAGCTTCATATACCATCTGTAACTGTGATGCCAGACCAATGATTTTCAGAGTAGATCACTTCTCTATAACTGCATCTAAAAATTTTTTCCACTTCTGTATACAGGAATAAAATTTCTCTGATCTGACACCTTGACACAAGTTACTTGAAAAGTTTGATTAGCAAAAAAATTTAACTACTTATATGAAGGACTACACCCAAACAACAGATGTTTCAACCACCTTACAGGATGGGTTTTAAGAAATCCACAAAATAACATTAACAAATAAACAAATTTGCAAGCTCATGAATTAACTTTTCTTCTTAATCAGTTCTAGTCCATCATCTCAAGACTAAGCTTTGACTTTACTTATGATAATGCAATGTATCTTGGATGTGCCTTTGAAATCTAAACTAAAATTATTAGTTAACATGCACACAACAAATTGCTGACTCCCATGGCCACCTTGTTTAACACAGATTACTTAAGCTAAAGCTTTTGGTAAAATAATACACGCTTCCTTAAGAGTCATTCACAAGCACTATGACTAACTAAGCTTACTTTCCTACAGATTTGTGCCATGTGGTTGGTTGACCTTGTAAAGCTCTTCCATGCCTGAGACATAGATGAAATCACTCCGACCTATGCCATCTCCTTTGGATCTCACACCTTTTCTTCCTTAGTTCAGCCACTAATAACATCTCTCTCCTCTTGATTTAACTTTCTGTTTTTATAAAAGTCTTTTTAAGATATTTATTCTTCCTCCCTTTGGGATATTTGTCAATATTTACTGAAAAGGGCTCATAATTCAAAACTAACAAGTGATGAAAACCTGAGGCAGTCAGATACTGTAATTATAATTGTTTTTACTGCAAAAACAAGTTTAAACATGAAACTTTTAAGGTTTCAGCAACCACCTGTCAAAGAGAAGGCAGGCTGGACATTAAGAAGAATTTCTTTGTGGAAAGGGTTGTTAAGACATTGGTGGTGGGGTCACCATCCCTGGAGGTGCTCAAGAAACAATTTAGTGTGGCACTCAGTGACAGGGTGGTCAGTCAAGAATTGGACTCTATGATCTCCGAGGTCTTTTACAGCCTCTGATACACAGGGAAAGAACAGCACCTTTTCTCTCATTTGTGTTGTACTACACACAGATGAGAAGCTGCAGTGAATCACAGAAAGCCTGAATTTCTGGAAGCACACAGCTAAGGCATTACTTTGCCTGGAAATTAAGAGTGATATTGAATCTCCTACTGGTTTTGACCTAACTAGACCCTTGCTAAAACTTTAAAACAAAACAATTGTTCTTCAAAAAGTGCTAACCCTCACAAGTTAATGATTAAGCTTCCCTCTAACTCCATCAACCAGCAGTGTTAATTAGACTGAGCTAGGCAAATCCATCAGGAACACACCTTTAAAGCCTGGACTAGACAAGACTGAACACTAATATAAATTGAGTGGATAAATTTATTAGCATAACCACCTATCAAATATCCTACTAGGCTGGTAAGCATTAACACCTATAAGGTGCAATAATATAAACAGATTAAAGGTTTATTATAACAAAAAATAGTGGTGACACATTGTGCTAAGTGAATACATACCACTTAAACCCAATATAAGCTTTGCCTTTAATTGGACACAGGCTACCATCTTCCAGCATCATTTAAACAACAGAAGTTTAGCTTTAATATATCTATATGATGGTATTATCTCTATGATGAAACCTTCAGCGAGGTATTATCTGTAACTGGCTTTGCTTCTGAACTGGTGATGACAATTCTGCAGTGGAGCTAAGGTCCCTGTATCCAGCACAAATGCAGTGCTGGTGAATGGTATTATACCCACAGCACGCTGCATACACTGTAAAATGGCCTAACTTTTCACCAAGGGATCATCTATGCTGTGCAGCTACCACAGATAACAGTAAAAGGCAATCATGCAAAAGGGTAAGACTATACACAGAAAACTGAGGTTTAAGGGACAAACAACAACTTGCACCAACTGCACCCATGTGAGTTCTCCTTCTCCACACTAAGCAAGACTTGAATTCTAACTCAGAAGAAAGGGCAGCTCATTATTCCTTGGACATTTCAGCAACATGTGGATGAATGGTTATGGACTGGAGCACAGTGGGTGTCATGCAAGCAGAAACCTGTATTCTCTTCTTACTACAGTTTCAGGTGCAAAACTCACAGAAACACAGGATATAACAGCACCCACAGTGTACAGACTACTTTGGAGATGAATACAAGTAGGATTCATTCATTAAGTATTTCTATTTCTAGAAAAAGCTATATAGAATAATTCCAGATTATTTTCTGCGCAAGTTCTCCAGCTTTTTGCAGTTGTGCAGTTTTATCTGAGGTTATCACACAACTGGGAAAACTTCCTGACTGAAACTTCGAACAGATTAAAATGCTGTGGTTTTTCTAGAACTATCTTATTGGAAACAATCCTTACATTCAAACCCCTCTAAAGATGTTAAGCATGTGCCAAGCCACCTATTTTAGACTTGTCTTCCATCCATCTCCTTTATAAGGGCAAAGTTTTCCAAGTGTGAAGCAATCCAAAACACTGGTTATATACTTTAAATGTCATGCTAAAATCCTAATTAAATTACTGAACCATTATTCAATTATTTCCCCTTAACTTCTGCAAAATAATGTAGATTTCAGTGTCTCTCAACCCACACTACAGCCTTTCAGAGTTTAAATCCAGAACTAAATGCAATGACCACAATATGAAAAGTTTAACAAATGCATACTTCAATGGTTTTCTATTTTTTTCATCATCCAACAAGTAGCCCAAATAGACTACAGATTTCATAGGAGGAGAAATTTCAATAGGCTATAGAAAACAATGTCCTGATAGTTCTTAACTATGCTTTTCATTAACTACATAACTATGGCACAAAAAATAAATAGAAAAGACATAGCAGTACTGTAACAAAACAAAACTTATTTCAACAGACTGGTCTTCTCTTATACAAGCTAAGGCCAGAAACCAATTGTATGCACGCAGCTTCCCCTGAATGATGTAACCAACAGCAGAATTCCAGTCTTATCAGAGACCTGAATGCTTTCCCAAAGAGAATGTACTCAGTTTTTCTTGCTACTGAATCTTTCTTGCCTTGTCAAGTCATGAAATCTTGGCTCCAACCTGATGAGTAACCAGATTTGATAGAATTTAAAAACAGACAGATTTCCTAACATTGGCTACAACACCATGATTCTTACTCATGAAGAAATATAGTTAAAAAAAAAATAAAAGTAATGCAAAAAAAGTGTAAAACAAAACCTTTAAAAGGCACTAAACTCACCTAGAAATTCTCATTCTAGAAAATTTAGAGATGTTAGATATGCAGCTCTCATTCATCTAGCAGAAGGCACTTATTTGTAAGTCTAAGTTATAAACTGAAGCTTAGCAGAGTTTTGGAGTTGGGACAAAGGGAGCCCTGGCATTATTAAATTAGTAGAACTTAGACTACAGGTGAAATAGTCCATCCTCACAGCCTCCTGCTCTTCAACATAAAGTAACTATGTCTGTAGCAAGAAGTCAAGTTGTAGCTAAAAGTCAACTTTAAGTCAACTGAAAGTAAGAGAAGTGTTCTGCTGTATTTTCAATTTTGCTGTATCTTTATGGCCAATTTTGCTTGCAGCCTTTGCAAGTCAACTGTTTCAAGCAGATGGGAAATCAAAACAGTACTCAAAATAGACGCAAAAAATTGTTTTTAAGGCAGTGAAATGAAGAAAGCATTACTCTACTGAATCCCAGTTATGTTCGGGAGTACTCTCTAAAGATCCTATGAAACATAACTAAAAGACTTAAAACCTGAATAAAGAAATACAGGCTAGAAGTATAGGCATCTTGCCATTTTACAGGACAATTATTGGAATATTAATTTTCCAACCTAGTTTCAAAAATTTACCTCATATTCTAACTAACCTTCTTTAAGTTCTTATCTGTGATGAATTCACTCTTTCAACATTTGTAGCCTTCTTGGCAAATAATAACAGTACTTAACTCTTTAATATACTACTATTATGTGCAAAATGTTCTATATTTCAAAGAAGAAAAAAAGATTTGAATGAAGATACTGGGAGTTTCACTCCCTCAGCAGAGGACATAAATGGGAAAACTTTAAAACCTAGGGGTTTTTTCATCATTCTGCAAAACTGGGGCAGAGAACGGGAAAGGCAGTGTGTATAGGCAATAGCAAAGAAATTCCTGACCTTTCCATATTATGAGTTTATTTGAAAGGACATTGTAGAACCACTGTATAAATCCTTAAACCTCACTGTTGCCTAGTAAACCTGCAGAAAACAAAGTTTTGCCACCTATCCCTAAAGTGGGTGACAAATACACATTTCTGGTCTCTTCTCACTTTGAAGGACAATTTCCTATTTCCATCCAGGAAAGCCAGAAAGAATAACCACATTACAAAGGAATGTCACTGCTCAACTCCTTGACACATTGTCTTTATATTTCAGACTTCATGGAAACTAAAATCACCATGCTTTCTCAGTAAGTTCATCATGTCTAGACTTTCTTGTGAAGAAATGAGGAATGTGCAAGAGATGCACCTCAGAACAGTCTGTACACACACCTTAACGACAACAATCTCTTCAAGAAATCTTGAAAACATATATGGTTTGATCTTTCTATTTACAGTTTTGCACCAAAGGACATGGCTAAGAACACTGAAGTATACAACAATTACTTAAGAGTGAAGATGGGGAGGTGGGAAGTAAACTGCAACATCTCTCATGCAAACAATTATCATGTTCTAGATCAGACTAAACGTGTTTCCACAGAAAGTAACTATCCCCCTTACAATCATATTTGAGGAGGTGGTCCTTAATGTAGCCAGATATAACATGTCAGTACATAATAAAGGTGAGACTAGAGGTTCAGAAGGAGACTAAATGAAGCTCTAAACCCAAGCAGATACTTCAAGAGATACTAGGGGCTGTATTTCCACAGAAACTGTTTCCTTCAGACATGAAACAAGTAACCTTAAGCCCTTTCATTAACATCCAAAATACTACAGATGCATTTGATTTAGGAAGCTGTGTCAACATGACTTCAGTAAAGTTATCTTGCTTTTCAATAAACACAGTCAAAATGAAATTTCTCACAAGGATTCTAATATTTCAGTAACATTAATTGTAAATTCATAAATCTTTTTCTAGTCTCCAATGCCAATTCTGCCCCACCCACACTCTATGGAGAACTTAGATAAACAAGCCAAACAGGCAAGAAAGTCTCACACATTTGAGCTTGGTGTACATTAAATGCACTTTATGCAAACATTCTGTTATGTAAACATTTATGAATAATTTCTTTATATTTAAATTAAAAATTCAAATGAAAATACAAGGCTGTGTGACACAAGGGTTGTTTTAATTAGTGAAAAGAAATTATCTTTTGTTAAATGTTAACCCATTTAAACAATCAGAGCCTATGTTTGGGTTTTGAGAAAAAAAAATAAATAAAAAAAGCCATATGACAGAATTGGTGAGAGAAGCAAGATGCCCATACCAAGCACGCTAAGAAATATGAAGATGTCTTGCTGCAAAAAGACAGTTTTAGTTTTAGCAGTATCTTGGCATGGGTGGAAGTGAATTAGCATTACAGCAAGCAAGTGAATTCATCTGAAAAGCAAAACCTACAGACATGTAAGTCTGTATTAGCAATGATACATACCAAGTTGTTCCAGCAAGACCTTAGAACAGAGTATTTTCGTACTCCAGCCACACAGACCCCAGAGACTCAACCCACATTTCCTGATTTCTACAACAAAGAGTCATTAGCTACCAGCATCATCAGGAATGCAGTACTACAGTAACCATACTTAAAGAAACCTTTCATCTAGTTTGGGAAAAACAAAAGTATGGTGAGACTGGTATGACAAGTTAATCAACTTTTAAGCTATTAACCTTAGCTTCAAACAAGACACCTCAACTACTAAGCACATAGTCCTACACATACAGAACTTGTGCTCAACTCAAGTTAATACAAGTATTAAATGTTCAGTTTAGTCTGCTAATTCCAATTCATGACTTCAGTTTAGTCTGCTTATTCTAATTCTCTACTTCTTTTTGTTTTCATTTGATTCATCTATCAAGTAATGCATAATTTTGTAAGATTTAGCTGCTAAATAAAAGTCTCAAAGGAGGTTTGCTTTGCTACACAACTCCAGCACTGGATTCTAGTAAGAGCAGAGATTCAAGAGTTATTTTACTAATAGGTTGCTACTCAAAAAAATCCATACTATTAGGTTGGAATTATGACTCTTCTGGGTCTTATCTTTTTCTGCAAGTTGTGTTTAACTGTTGACTGTAAAAAAGCACTAAAATATTCTTCTATACTCAGATACAGTTGAGTCTTATAATTCCTAGAAATCTTATGACTTTTAATTCCTTACATTCTTGTATGCAATTTTGCTATGCCACAGCCAGTCTAGAGGCAATAGGAGCCAAGACCTCTTTATTCTGACCCTTATTGTTACATCTTTTGCCATCTTAGTATGTTTTATTAAAACAAGACTACTGCATATATTTTACTTTAGCTTATCCTTATAATAGCTTATTTCATAAAGTACATAATGAAAACAATGTGCAGAGATGAGGAACATATCAATACAAACAAAAAGAAGTCCCTTAGGCTTCTCATGTAAAACACAGAAGAACTGTACTGTATTTTCAAAAAAATGTGGGGAGGGGTGGAGGGGGTGTGAGAACCAACACGTAGCTGCTGAAGAATGTACCACTCCTGCTTCACCTTACCAGAGAATCTAAGATGGGGTATTCACAAAATGTCTTCCAGCAACCCCACAAATCTTGCCTGGAACAAACCTCTATTTCCAACTCCGTTCAGACAACTTACATTTCTCCTTACGTACCCAGGCTGGCTGTAGTGCTGCCATTGATTTCTTGACTACATGTATGCACTGAGCTTCTAGAGATCACAGGTTAAGTAGTAGAGATAATCCAGCTGCAGTTATCCGTAATTTGTTCAACATAAATGTTGATTATATTGGCCAGGCTGGTGGAATAAAACCACTTGCTGTTCTACAGCATGACTGTGGAGCCCTGTGTGCAGTTCAGCTAAAAAAGCGCAACAGAGGTGGTATTCCTGGCACAGAACTCCATTTTCCTTAACCTGCAGTTCCTTCTGTATTTTGTTTACCAGTGTCGTTACATGAATGGTTGTATCAGTAAAAACTGCAACCTTCAGGTACCTTGTGTTCTGAAAAGCTTTTCTTTTTAGTTCCTAAGTTAATTACAATCACTTGTGTATCTGCTTATTTAGCGTCAGAGAAATATAAAGGAAAAAATACCTGAAGGACAAGTGAAGTATAATTTTTGAAATCCTGATTAATTTTAGTTTTTTTAATATATTTCTAAATTAAAACTGTAGAACTCCACAGATTTCAGCAGCACTCTTCTTCTCATCAGCTTGCTTTTCATTAACTGTTTGATTCTTAGATCTCTAAACTGCCACTCCAGAAGTCAAGCTACAATTAGTCACTGAAGGTGCTCGCTAGATGAGATTAAGAGAGTTCCAGTTGCATCCTGATTAAATCTACACATACCAAACAAATTCACTTTGTAATGAAAGTTTTCAAATATATTTGCCTTTTACAATTTGAACATAACTTTTGGTTTTCAGCATGGATACCTAGGGAAGCAAGACATTTCATTGCAACATGCCTGCCAGTTTCAGTCTTTGGACCAACTGCCCAGTGCCCTCTTGAAAAAGAGAGAAGAACATTCCAGATAGCTGAGAAGTTTAATGAAAATCAGGAACAGTTAACTCAGACATCCTTAAACTTCCTCTTTTTTCTTTTTAAGCAAGTATTTTTGTCATTCTCAAAGACCCTATTCAGAATTAAAGCCTCTGTCTTACAAGGTTTACCAGAGAAGTTGATGACACTCTGCAAGGGTTTCCTGTTATTCTCAAGACTGCTGTTTGCATGGTAGTGACTTCTGTAGATTTGGAAAAAAACTATAATATTCTAGTACAGATCATAATAATTCTTTGTCCAACTGTTAAGTACATAATACACACATACCATCTAGAAACTAAAAAAAATTTATCATTCCTAAAAACTTCAGAAACTATGATAGGCAAAGGCCTGTAATCTCAATATTTGCTTTTAAAAGAATGAAGTTTCTAGTAATTTTAGGACATTTGTTTGTTTTGAATTTGGCCCAGTGTGAGCCAGGCCACTAAGATGAAAATGCCATGCATACCCAAAAACATCAAATCACAGTGTCTTTTCAACACAGTCTCAATGTCAAACAGCAACAATGAAAAAAAAGAAATAAAACAAAGACCTATTGAGGTCAATGGGACATTTCAAATAACACTGCTATGTACTTTCTAATGAGACTTGTTAGCAACCCTTACAGTTCAACTGCTTAACTACTTTCATCATAAAGGATCTTGAAAGCTTTTCAAGCAGAAGTGCCTACACCTCAGTGGTTTACAGTATACCTTTGATATTCAGTAGAGGAAATCCCCATGGGCTACATAACTGTTTTCATTTTGTCCCAAGAAATTCTATTCACTTTTGGATGATGTATATGCTGTTATAGTCCAAATTTTTCTCCTCTCTTCCATCCCTGCAGATTTTTGGCAGCATACCATAGTCATAACCAGTGGTTACAAAGCCGGGCTCATTTCACCACCAAAGCAGCAATGGAAATGTCAGAGTAATTTTAAATGGTCAGCAGAAAACTCTTTCCTCCTGCCATCCTCTCAATTTACCTTCCAAAAGACACCATGAGAGTCAGAAGATCCCTTGCCTCCAACCATGACAGTGGTTTAGCGGTTCTAAGAAATACCAGAATAAGCACACAGCTAAAGCAGCCAATACTCCACAACATGGTAACAAAAAGAATAATTTCCTTCAGTCTTGGACGAGGGAAAATACTGCATGATCAATTTTGACCGGGATTTTTCTTGCCCATCCAAACACTTAAAACCCAAAGTGAACCACCCAGCATATCAAAGACTGATGGCAGACAGTTTTGTAAATCAGCTGAAGACAGTTTTGTAGTTCAGCTGAAAACTTTAAGGCATCAGTGCTCCAATTCAAAATTAAAATCTTATTGCTTCCCACTTATTAAATCCCAGAATGCTCCTGAATATATTATTACAGAATGTAAATTAGGTTACACACTCAAGACTTTGAAATATGGGAAATGGTAGCTTGACAGTCATCAGTGCTGCTTTGGATATTCTACTGTGTCATGCAAATGCATTATGATTAAGTTTTTTACCTATGTCGTATCATTCCTTAACTTTATCTTCTTTACTGTTAAGAAAAACAACATGCTGAGAAAGGCAAATGAGTACAGCAACCAAATATAAGTAGAGCAAGACCCTCCCTCCCACTGAATAGCAACTTCCAGATGACAAAGTTACTCTCATTCACATATTCTAAATTCATTGCCATAGGAAAATCTCTTCTGGCAAAATGTTTTTCTTCCTCAAGATGCCAAGTACTTTTTTTCAGTATTAAAGCTTTGGCCTAGGGAACCTTGAACTCTGAATTTCCTTTTTTTTCTCCCCCTCCCTTCCTGCTTCAGAACAGAGAAGCACAGAACAAAGGTTTATGCTGTAAGAGATTTCACAAATTATGGTACCACCAGAGCAAGATGCACACTATATACCTCTGCTTCAAATGAAAACACATACATAGCTTCACCACACTTTAAGGACCATTCCCAATTTTATTTAGTGCCCCTAGTTCTGGGACTGGGGGGACAACTGTTGTGCTTTTAATTTCCCCATGTCTATCAACTTCTGTCCTATATTTTCTGGTCATTTTCTGGACAGACACAGAGCTGTTCACACTGAGGGAAGAGGGGTATACTGTGGGAATCTGCCACAGTCCTCATCCACAGCTGCAGGTTCCAACTGATCCTACTTTGGGAAGGTTCTGGGCTGCAGTTGTTACACAATCAGAGAGATAATCTCAGAGAGGCCAATACTGCCTGAAATTTTCTTCTCGTTGCTTCAACTTGCATGGAGTTATGCCTGCCTCCCACCCTCTTCCCCAAACTGGGGAAACTACACCAGAGACACAGTGACACTGAAAACACAGAATGGCTGAGGTTAGAAGGTTTGAAGGATAGAGACTCCACAACTTCTAAATGCAACAACCAAAGTCTAAGTTTTTCATTTATGATGAGCCCATCAAACATGATTTGGATAGCATGCCCTGCTATAGTTTGCCATAGTTTGAACTATAAAAGATTAATCCAACTTTGGGATTGTATATGCCTGAAAGACACCTGAAAGAATTATGTTTGCTGAGCATAGTCGCCAGACTCTGCAAGAAAAACTTCCCAACCCTATATTCATACGATCTACAGGCTAGAGCTCAGTGGTTCTGTATGGTGTGAACAAAGTGTTCAAAGAAACATTTATAGTTTTAAAGAAAGACCTACCAGAGTAAATAATCTTTAGCAAGGAAATTCCTTGAAGAGACACCAAAATAAAGGAAGAAATCCACTAAGGCGAGAAAGTAGCACTTTTTTAGTACTACAGAGACTAGAGAGACATAGAGGATAAAACTACACTGGAGGAAGATTTAAGACCTGTATGAGACACCAAACAGTCTTAGAAGAAGAAAACAGCATCTTTACAAAGAAGTACCAGCATATCAACATTAACATCACAGAAACAATCAGACTTTGACTTGGTCAAGGATGAAGGATGAAGACCTGACTCCAAGGTATGTAATCCTCCAGGCATGTAATCCTTAACAACCTCACAGAAGGGATGTAATTTTGACACAGGAGGTGTGCCTGCTTAGAGAAACCCCCATGAATTCTCTTATCCCCTTATTTAGGCAGCTCTGTGCAGCAAGTAATGCTGAGCCACACCTGGGCATATTTGATCTTTCCTGCTTCAGAGAGGAGAGCAACCACTAGCCCAGACAGATGGATGAAGTGGGTGAGAGTCGTTCTCCATGGCATGAAGCTTCTTTCAATCAAAAGATCACCTGTCTCCTAAAGCCTGCTTTTGCAGACACAACACGTGACAGAGGCAACTTTAAACCAGGACTCTGGTACTGAGACAGCATCTCAGAGTCACACCAGAACTTCATGAACTTTTCCACTAAGAATCATTTTAGACCAGTATTGCAGAGTTCTCAGAAAGCCTTAGAGAATTCCCATAAGTCTCCATTGAGAGTTTAGAAATGAGGAGGGGTGGAATGCTAGAGAACAGGCCCTCTGCATAACTGTCATCCAAGAGGCATTTCAAAGACCAAATACTTTGGTTTTAACTACCCTGCTTCTTTAGGATGCCCCTAGGCCACCAACAAGACAGGACCTGCCTGCTCTCCTGATACTGAAATAAAAAACACAGGTGCAGTCATAGAGAGGACCCTCCAGCACAAATTCACATCAATCACTTTAGCAGCCTAGCACTCACTTGGCACAGGAAAGACATACAGCCAAAGCAGATCACAAGATGGATGCCTAGAAAATGGAAGTCAGTGGGGCAAAACTTACATACAGACATTCTTGGGCTAAGCACATACTGACTGCTAGCTTACACAGACTTTGGTACCAAGAAATAAAAAATCAAAGCAAACAATTTGTGACTTACATCATGGTAAAATATAAAGAACTTAACTAGAACTTCGCATTAAAAGCAGCTCCTAACTACCTTCAGGTAAAGAGGAGAGCACGAGCTATATGTGACAAGGGCACAGCTGATGCTGCTGTACCTTTGCAGGACAGCAAAGCACATGTACCAGCCCTGGGCAGCTGTGCACATCTGGTATCCTGCAAGAACAGATACTCTGGGCAATCTGGGCATACACCCAGCATACCAGGTTTCAACTCAAACATGAACACAATGATCTAATTACATAACAAGAAACTGCCTTTAAAAATCAAAGCCAAAAGCTGCAAGATTCAAGAAGTCTGATAATGTCACAGAAACAGCACTACAGTTAGACTGAAAAAATGCTGCTATTTTTGAGTATTTCTAATCACACACAGAATCACTAGGCTGGGAGACTCCAACCGATGCTCTAACAGCTCATGTTAACCTCTAAACCATGGCACCGAGTGCCACATCCAGTCTTTTTTAAAACACATACAGGGATGGTGACTCCATCACCTCCCTGGGCAGACAATTCCAGTACTTTATCACTCTTTCTGTAAAAAACTTTTTCCTAATATCCAACCCATATTTCCCTTGGTGCAGTTTAAGATTGTGTCCTCTCGTTCTGTCAGTTGCTGCCTGGAGAAAGAGATCAACCCCCCCCTGACTACAGCCACCCTTCAGGAAGCTGTAGAGAGTGACAAGGTCACCTCTGAGTCTCCTTTTCTCCAGGCTGAACAACCCCAGCTCTCTCAGCTGTTCCTCACAGGGTTTGTGTTCCAAACCCCTCACCAGCCTCGTTGCCTCCTCTGGATGCACTCAAACGTCTCAACGTCCTTCCCAAACTGAGGGCCCAGAACTGGACACAGCACTCCAGGTGTGGCCTCACCAGTGCCCAGTACAGGGGGAGAATGACCTCCCTGCTCCTGCTGGCCACACTATTCCTGATACAGGCCAGGGGCCATTGGCCTTCTTGGCCCCAGGGCACAGAGCTGGCTCATGTCAGCTGTCACCAGCACCCCCAGGTCCCTTTCTGCCTGGACCCTGTCCAGCCACACCAAACCCAGCCTGTAACATTGCAGGGGATTATTGTGGCCAAAATGCAGGACTCGGCACTTGGATTTATTAAACTTCATCTTATTGGACTCTGCCCATCCATCCAACTGTTCCAGGTCTCTCTGCAGAGCCCTCTTCCCTTCCAACAGACCAACACCCTCTCCCAGCTTAGTGTCATCTGCAAATTTACTAATGAAAGACTCAATACCCTCATCCATGTCATCAATAAAAATATTGAACAGGACTAGCCCCAGCACAGACCCCTGAGGGACACCACTGGTGACTGGCCCCAGCTGGATGCAGCACCATTCACCACCACTCTGAATTACATGTAAGAAATATGAATCAAACTCTGAAAGCTTTTAGTATACAAGCAACTCAAGACTTCATTCTACACCTTTTCAGCCTGAGCACAAGAATAAATTTAACCATATTAACCTTTTACTGTTACTGTCTGCCATTCTGCAATTGTACTTTGATAATCTTCAAGTTGATAGTAATCAGTTACAAAAGCTGGACTTGCTCACATTGTAAGTGCTGAATTGAGGAAAAAAAATTAGCACACCTAATTTCCAGCTCAGGAGATAACTCTATTTAATAACGTACATGTTGCTCTCTTCTATGTTATGCAAATGTTTTCTTTAATAAGAAAAAAAAAAAAAAAANAAAAAAAAAAAAGAAAAAAAAAAGAATGTATTTAATTGCTGCTTTGAAAATCATGGCTCATGAAAAGTCCATATGTGGAAATGTATTTATTCTCATTTTTAAGTGATTCCACATGTACAGTTACTCAAGTGTAAAAACTTACACATCTTCCAATACAGCAGACCAAACACTAAAAAGTTGGAAAAATGTTGTAATAGTAGGAGATTTATCTAAGAAGAAAATCATGACAGTCAGTGTTATGATTTTTTACAGTACTAACACTAGTAAAATGCATGTTCATGCAGTGGCCAAAAGAATTATACAATAGGCTTAGAAGCAAATATTAAAAAGCAGCAGGTTTCCAAACAGTGATCCAAAAGGCCATGGTTGGCACATGGTTCTATTTAGGGCATTTTCCCTGTAAGTCTTGAATTAGAAATGCACGGTGGTCTTGAATACACTTACTGAAGGAGGAGAGCTGTTCCTTTGCTAAAAAGTTCTGGAATATCCCAGTGCAATTTGAATTAAAAAACAAACGAACAAGCAACAAAATACAAAACAAAAAATCCAACATGTTTAAGAAGTCAAATATTTAACCTTTTCTTTCATACATATTCAATAACGATTAGAGGTTCTATAGAAACAGTACCTAAGTAAAAACTAGTTATTATTTAGTAATGTTTTTAAATATATCCAAGCTATTTTGGCAAATTGGTGTCTTTGGAGCTGTGCTCCTTTTTTTATAGTCTGAAAGGCAGAGGCTGTTCATCCTAATCAATTACATAACCCCTTTTAAATCTGAAAAGCAAATATAAACTCTCATGAGTTTTTCAAGACCTGAAGGCCCTCTCATTAATTAGCTTTCTAAGCCAATTAAAAGAGGTTTTTTGAACATCACTCAGACAATGTTTTGTTTAAATAACTGCTTAGGAAACACCATTCTATTCAACAGTTAAATTCATAGTTTAAATGACTCACTGAAATTCTACAGCAGAATTCACAATCCTTGGCAAACAAATCAGAAGCATTACTTTATTCCTTAAATAGCCCTAAAACTCCACACCAACAAGTAACAGATTTGTCAGATCTGGACTATCTTTCATTTACCTTTATATGACAGCAAGCAACAGGAAGCAAGCAGGAAGTTATTCCTTAGCTTGAGCCCAAGCACAGGAGCAATTTCTGCCCACCTAAATCAGTATGGTAACACATCTTTGTGCTAAGCTGGTACACCAGCCTTTCAGGTAGACACAATGCTCATTTCAAAGTGGCATGGGTCTATACATACTCCAGAGTATGTAGCAGACTTTAATTTTATGCACGGCTGACAAATAAACCCACGTTAAAGGGTCTGTTCATCTTCAGAAACAGTTCAACAAAAATACCCAAAATACAACACGTTCCACTAGTGTTCAACATTCAAAATTTATCAGTGGTTAAAGACGACCTGATTGCAAAGATACTCACAGTGCCATAAGGGGAGAAAAGGCAGGTGCTCCAAAAGTCTCACCCACCTCCAGATGGACTTAAGGCATTTCAAATTGCTACCAATTTCACTATCATTATTGCTATTAAACTTCCTATGTCCTCATTACTACATCCTGGCAATACTATATTGCTCCAGAACTGAGCTTTTATTTCTTCCTGAAACCCACTGCATTTACCTTTCAGTTTGTCCACCTGATCAAAAGCCAATACACTTTGCCAAGATACACACCTCAGACAGGCAGGTAGTATGGATGTGTTTCAGACTATATTTTTTACTGATGAGACAGATTTACACAGTACTGTCAAAATCTGACTTTTCTTCTTAACTCAGCTACATATTAAGCTATCCAATTTTGCTGTTTATGATGTATAAAATCATCCTACCAATCATATGTCCACAGCCACCCAGAAACAAAACTACAAAGTAAGAATAAAACCTTTTTTTTTTCCTTAAGTTTCAGAAAGTGTTTATTTAAGGTTAAATTATTATTTTCTTCCTGTAATAGCAACTTTTTCAAAGTTAGTTAAAATGTTTGCTGTTACAACCTCTACAGGTTGCTAAACACTTTCTGGGTACAAAGTCACAAGTTCTGTGGAATGCTGCTCTGTGTACTCTGCCTCTGCCAGCTCAGCTTCCCTAGGTAACACACGTACCATACAAATACCAGGTATAAGTGAGGAGTTAAAGGTTTGTGCTTTTAAATTTTGTTATCTACAGAACACACAGTGGGTTTCACTTGACCACTCAAAGCATCATTTTCTGGGTTTCCTACAATCACAGCAAGTGACATGTCAGTGCATCCCTTCCATGCAGTCAAGAAGGTTTAAAAGATAATCCAGTAATTCAAGTAATCACAGGATTTGTACAGAATTTAATATAAAAACAGAACATACTCTATGATACAGTGAAAAGGCATGCCAGCACTCCCTCAGTTTTATAATTCATTACTTTTTGTAAAAAGAAGATACAGATTTTTTTTTC
The DNA here is from genome assembly GCF_001522545.3 of Parus major. Classification (NCBI taxonomy): domain Eukaryota; kingdom Metazoa; phylum Chordata; class Aves; order Passeriformes; family Paridae; genus Parus; species Parus major. The sequence continues at coordinate 118,448,285 of NC_031769.1, forward strand.
CCACTAAGTGTTATTCCAAATTTGCTGTTGTTTTATTCTAAATAAACACTATTCTTCCATTAATTTATGGCATTAATAAACAAGAATATATGGTAGCATATTAATTTCTATCCTTTGTCACACAAATGCAACATATTTCAGTTCTTGAAACAAGTGTCCTTGTGAACTAGGATTTCAAATAAACACCTTGAAACATTCAGGTTTCTCTTACAAGTCAATTTAACAATATGACATATGTTAAAACTTAAGACTGAGATTACTGCCTGAACATTCCTGCAAAACTTAAATTGTGCTTCATAATATTTGGAAAAGCCCCAAAGCAGAGAACATGAAGCCTCCTGTCAAATGAGCCTTTTTCCAGGGCAACATATCCCATGTCTGACAAATCCTGAAATGTACAAAGGGGCAACCTGCAAAGATTGCTAAACATGCTAAAGATCAATACCTTTGCACAAGCAGCTCAACCTGGAGAACTAAGCATGGGACTGGCTGCTGCAACCCTTCAGTTTATGCTGCTGCAGAAACAAACATGTATCTTTCCTGGTTTCTTACATGAACAAATTGGTGTACGGTTATAATTACACAAGTTTTGTAAAATTCCCTAAAGAGTTCTCAATGTCCCCATAAAGCACAAAAGCGTGTCAAGAAACAAAATATTACTGTCTCCATTTTTAGGAGCCATGGCAGTAAAAAAAAAAAAAAACAAAAAAAACAAAAAACCAAAACCAACAAAAAAGGCATAAATAACTAAGCCAAAGTACCTAAAATCTCACATAAAGCCAGACAGCATGACAGAGGTATTAGAAACCTCAACAACCTTAGAAACTGCTCCAACTGTCAAAATTAGCATTCTTATTAAAAAGATGGCATGATTTTGGTTTGCTTCTGTAAAACATGTAAGAGTCCTCTAAACAACTTACTCCACAAGCAAACTTTAAATACAGACTATTATCAAACATTTTTCTTCTGGCTTATCTTAAGGTAGCTAATGAAAGGTTTTATGAAACACCATGTATAAATGTCATGAGAGAATAGCTACATAAACAAATTTTAAGAACATTTCTCCTTGCAGTCCCTCAGAACAGAAAAAATCACAAATTACTATAACTGGGCCTAGAAAGGCCTTGCATATATATTAGAGGTGCCATCAGAATTCATTCCCTCAACTATGCTTCAAGAAAGGCTCAAGCATATCCTCATGATAGCAGATGTGTTCAAAATGCCATCATCATCAGCAAACACTACCATATCAACAATTCACATTCAAAGAAAACTCTTCTTATCACACAAAACTTAAAATCCACAGTTCTATAGCCAAGTTGAATAGTTCCCTGACCTCTCAAATCTAGATGTCTCATTAAGGTTTTCTACAAGCACATACAAAAAAAATCAGTAATTAAAAAAAAAAAAAGGATGAGGGAAGGGAGAAAAGGAATTTTAAGCAAGAGCAAGACATGAAAGATAATGTAGTTCTGAAGTGCTTCTGACAGTAAGCAGAAAATGTTAGCCACCCTAAGAGTTGGAATATATATTTGGTTTGCTTGAGGTCTTTTCCTCTCAGTATTGTTGATGTCTGACCAAAAGTTAATTTTAAATAAGCTATTCATATCTACCAAAAGTCAAAAGCATGTAACAACTACAAGTTAAGCTCAAAACAGGTAAATTTGTATTAATGTACAGAAGTAAATATTTTCAATCCTGCAAAGAAATGAAATGTTCTAATCAGCAAGCAAAAGTAGATAACTCTCAAAACTGCCTGTACCCAAACACACAAATGGAAAGAAAGGAGATGTAGTAAAACCTGTTCCAACATGCTGTACATTAGAAATCTGACTCTCATATTTCATAGGAGCCAAAGTAAATGAAAGATGCAATGAAAAGCAAGTGAAGAACAAGGTAGAACAAAAAAAGTACAAAGCTTCCACACATTACAGTATTGAGGAAATCCACTGAAACATATTTTTGTAGTTTAAAAAGGACAAAAAGAAAAAAAAAACATAGATGATTTATTTTTAATTCTATGTTTGAACACACACACATGTCCATCACAAGCATCCTTGGATCTTAAATTAAACATACTTTCCCAACAGATCATGAAATTTGCCCTATCAGACAAAAATGTCTACCTAAAGATAGGTAATTAAACCAAGCTTCCATAATTCAGCAGAAAAAGTATTTTAAAATGGTCTTGAGAGTACTAGTAGTTTACCACAAAGATTTGAATTTTATGTATGGCAGTATTCTGAAATTACAGAGCTGAAGAACAACAGCTCAAAGAAAAAACCCATCAAAAACTAATTTCAAATACAACCAAATGCACAGAAAAACCCACTTGTCTTTTTGTGTATAGGCTATTCAAAGATGGCTTTCCTATCACAATTCTGTTGGGCTATTTGTGGGAAGACAGGTAATTATTTACGCACAACTTTTCAGAGCAAAGACGGACATAACGTGCAGTTAAGACAGGCAGATGAAAGGCAGCTGACGCCTGCGCTGACACTCTCCAAAGCACTCCTGATGTGGAAAGCCTCTTTCACAAGAATTCCCACTAATTCACAACAGGAAGGGAATCATCCCTAAGTAGGTAGGCTGAGGTTTTACTCTGCTATTGGTTATTTTACATTCCTGGTGACAAAAGTTGTTGACATTAAGGCTGAACAGTCAAATTTGTGCTAGAATAAAAAACACCTTGCATATTACTTTCAATTTTTTTCCCACTAGTGACAGCACTTGAATAGCCCAAGAGTTTTGTTTAAAAGTTTAAGACAGTTTTTACCAAATGGAATTGAAGAAGAAAGTCTAATACTCTGTCTTACAAAGACTGTTTTGTTTGCTTTTCAGTGACATAGGCCAGTGGTACTTTGTCATTGCCTTTGAAACTATCCACCATTTCTTCTTTAACTTTACAGTTCCTAGGAAATGCATAACCTCTGTGCCCAAATGTTTCAGGACTCGTTTTCCCCGAAGGCCATTCCTTAACAGGACGAGCTCGCACATGTGGCCAACTGCTATATTAAGGAACAGGATTAGTATCTGAAAACCGATCAACATCTACATCACCGCTGGATAGAATAATTGAAATTACTGCAGCATCATTCATCGATAGGCCCGCAATCAGCTCCGAGCATCGCTAGCGTGGTGCGCGAGAACGAGAACGGGGCTTTAAAAACTCAGTTGTTTTTCTAACAGGGTTGTCACTGTTGTAAGACGTGACTTGGAAAGCTTATGAGGTGCAACTGAGTACTTACTCAGCTGGAAGTAATAGAGTGATACTTTCACAAGAGCCTTTAAAAACCAAGTGTGCAAGTGATGTAACACCAGAAGATAGAAAAAGGACAGGAAAACAGCATGTAGAGGAGAAGAATAAAATGCATTTATGTGAAAAGTAGAATTGTTACTCTAAGGGTTTTTTCTCTTAAATCTTTTGCCTGATAATAACAGTGCACATTTCAGTAACATCCATTTGTGTATTACACTTGGGAGAGCGCTAAACACTCATTTAATTTGTAGAACAGCAATAGATGCAACACCCCAATCTCTCTGCTTCTGCCAGTTTATGACAATTTATTTATTTACTTGGTTATTAGAATCACAAGAGGCTGGACTTTTAACTTCTTCTATTGACCAAATCCAGAGATATATGGAAAGGATATAAACACTTAATTCACATAATTATGCTGAAACAATGCCATACTAAAATAAACACTGAAATTCATGAGTATTGAAATCATTGCTTCAGCTCTCAGTTAAGATCTGGAAACAGAAGCCTTAGAATACACTCACATGAAAAATAAGAGTCAGTCTTCATTTAGAATTTCCTGGTTATTATGGATATAAACAGTACAACAGAAACTTATGAACTTTGAGATTGTAATATCTTAAGATAAAACATGTCCTTAAAGTATGGTTATAAAAATATCCATCATAGTATCTGTAGTCAAATATACAAATTAATATATTTACAATGGAACTAACATGCCATAACAGTCTCTCTGCCAAAAACATTTGTTACTTGGGTAGAATAAACAAGTATCTTAAGTTTTTAAAGCCTTTTTGCAGTTCAAAATTCTCATTTATCTCCATTACTGTATTATATTAAAACGTACAAAAATTCTGCATTTAGGAAAGGGAGATGAGAGAAGATTTTTGTAAGACTAGTATTCTGAATGGCGTTCAAATGTATGCAGATAACATTACCAGTTCTGCTGGCACAAATTAGGTCCTATTAATTTTTATGGTTTCTGTTACCAAAAAGAAACAAAGGATGACAGCACTCTCTCTCTTTTGGTTTTCTCAAATGCTGAAAAATTAAAAGTATCATAAATACAATTCAAAGTGGTGCTCATTTGGAAAGCTGAGGAAAAATATTTTTCAAAAGAGGAAGTGTTAACTTTTCAAACCATTATTTGAAAGCTCTTAAGGGAGTTGAGAGAAGTAAGGACAGGATTATAGCAACAACATTAGGTGTAAACATAGTCTTGTAAAGTACAGTGAAGCAAAACAAGTGTGTGTATGTGGGTGAGACATTATGGAAAAGGAAATAAATAAATGAGTCAACAATTACATTTATTGTTTGAAAAACACACATTAAATTTTATTCCATCATTTTCAGCAGACTTTAGATTATAGCCTTACCATCTTACTGCTGTAACCACAAGTCTCTTTCCCACCATTTTCTCCAAAATGAAATCTCATTTGGAAGAGGATCATAAACGTATTAGGGCAAAAGCATTCTGTTTCTGTTCTTTTTTGCTTATCTTGCCACCACATGGGAGTGAGGAAAAAGGGTCATTGCTGCAACTACAGACAGCTCAATTTCAGGTTAGGAGCATTCATTTTCTAACAGGCAGGGGTCATCAAAGAACTGACTTACCAAAACCATTTCCTTTGCAAGTACATTCTCAAGAGAGTCCTGTTAGAATAAGATTCATGATGAATCTTTGAGTGAGACTGAAGATCACCTTGAGACAACACACCGAACAGTCCTGGTGCTTACTACAAGTATTTAAAACCATAATCTGCTTTGGGCAAGTTGGCAATTTTACAACTTGAGCTCCTGTCACTGCAGGAAAATGCACAGTAGTAACTATTCCTTATTTCAGAATCTCCCTTTCATCAACACAGACTGTAAAAAAAAATGTCCAACACCATAATCTCATCCTCACATGTAACAAGCATTTATCAGGTGTCTCGCTATCTTTGAGAAAAGGAAAATAAAAACCTGATTTATTTCTACTCTACTTAACTTCTGACACTCGTTAAAGCATTAAATGTTTCTTACCCTCCACTACCATTTCCTAAGATACTCTTGTGTAAAGAGGCTGAGAGCTGGTGTGAGTGTAGAGCGCGAGCTATGGGATCACCAAAGGACTCTATTGCATTTAGTTCCTTCTTAGGAGGCACTTCCCAGACACATTAGGAAACAAAGTATCAGAAAGTACTTCACCTGTCTGTCAACGATTCATAAACTGCCATAAAATAACATATATTAACAAAATCTAGCTAAGTCAGGGAAAAAATTTAAATTACACACTTGATTCTGGATAACAGGACTCTGCTCCTTAAAGCAGTATCACATGAGTTTCTCAAGAGCCACCAAAAGGCAATAAAAAGAAAAATGGAGTGTTAAGTTCTTCAGGTGGTCAAAAGCTTCTCTACCAAAATAAGGTACTTTCTATTCTTTTTTCTAAAGTTTAAAGAATGGTTGAACCTTTTTAGGTCATGTTTTTAGTAAGCTTTTACTTTCTGTACAGCAATTTAAATCACAAGTACATTTTGTGGTAAAAATTTAATCTACTAAAATATAAATGTGCACAAAAGAAAAACAATTAAGCTTCATCTGAAAAATATATTAAAGCTGCCAATACAAAGTGCACACATAAAAAATTAAGCCTGTAAAAATATATAATGAAAGACATCTGGCACAAATGTCAGCCTTCACATGCTTGTTTTGTCAGCTGTCAAATCACAGTAATATATGATGGTAAAAGGCACACTGACAGCAACATTCCTGGTATTTTAAAGAACAATCATAAAATGCATGCATCTGCATTGCTACCAAAGTAATTGAACAGGGCTGGTGGGCCATAGAAAAATATTCATGCTTAATGCTCCTGAATCTCAAATGAAACTCTGTACCAAATTATTTCTTTTCCACACAAGGCTTTTTGAAAGAGTTACCTGGAGTTATTGCATGAGTTATTACTCATACAAGCCTTTACAGCTATTGTAGGTAAATACTGTTCCTAAGCAGCAAATGACATGGGGTCAAGGAATGCTTGCTATTCATTATATACTTACCTTTGTCAATAAGAAAAGTATTTTAAAAACATGTGCAAGAGGGAAGAAAAATTCCTCCCAATAATTCCCAGCTTGATTCCATCTCAAAGAGTTAATTATTTTGGTATATCTTAGTGATTCAAAAGACCAATGTTCTTCGTCTACATCAAACATGAGTTCCATTTACACTTTGTACTTGAGTACACAAAGCACAAAAACATCAGGATGTGGTCCCATTTACCATCTTCTTATGGTCAATACAGACTAACAATAAGTTGGAAGGAAAATGAAAATATTATATTGATATAGGTTTTGAAATTAATTTGTTTCTTTATAAAATAATGATTGAGAGCAATCATTTGTACCATGGGACAAAAAAAGGAAGTTGTCCAAGATTATGCTACCTATGTGAAGATTTTATATAGCATTATAGTCACCATCTCCTGGAAACCAAAGGAGCAGCAGGAATAAGACTTAGTCATAAAGACTCCAACCTAGCTTCCTGTTAAATATATAATCATGTTGCAACAAAAACACATTACTTTTAAATAACCATTCCTTAAAAAGTACGCCTGAATTTTTTCTGCTGTAGTCAGGAAGCTAATTCAGGTCTGCATTTATTCACATACCAGTCACACTGTGGCATTTTATTTAAATGCTGAGAAAGGTGAAGAAAGAAAGTTTTCACTAGAAACTAAGTTTATTTAGTTCAGCTGTTGGGATCCTTTTAATTTGCAAAGTTAATTTCTGCCCTGATGCTATGAAGTAGAAAAGTTTTAGTGTCTCTGAAGCTGACTTTCAAGGCAGAAGGCAAGACAGAGACTTAAGGGATAAAACTACTACTCTTGGCTGTCAAAGACACTGCAGCAGGCACTGGACTTGCTAAGTCCCAGTGGAAGCTGCAAAGTGATGGGCTTTCCTCAGGAAAACCCCAGTAGGAATATTTTATTAGAAGTCATTTTGTAAGGTAAGTTGAAGCAAAGTCTTCCACTGAAGATTTCAGATTTCCACTGAAATTCAGAAATAATGAAGCCTAGGCTAAAACTGGCTGAAGTACAGTTGGCCTCACCAGGAGTGTCAGACCTGACCAAGGGCATCTTCTACCACACAGAAATCTACACAAATGTACACAAAACTGGCCAGTAACAGCTTGAGTTTGTGACACTTGCCTCTATCATGTTACCATTCAAAGAACTTTTCCTGTCAATCATTTTACTGAGTAACACTTAGCATAAACTAACTGCATAAAGCTCACATAAATCCGAAGAGCAACGAGGCACATAAGGGAAGTTCTCATAGTGGTCTAAGTCTACAATCACTTGTGGCAAAAGATATATACATATAGCTCACTCTTTTCATTAAGTTTTTGTTATCACCAAGACTATTAAAATGCAGCTTTCCACATGAGCAGAAGCTCAGTGAAATATTACTGCCACTTCAAATGCTTTCTGTATAATATCAAATACTACCAAGATATTTAATCCGATTGATTATCTGAGGCTGAAACAAACAACTTGCAGCACTGACAGTCAAAATCATTATGTTAGATGTGGGGAAGGACAAATGAAGGCCTGTACTAATCCACTGCCAGAGAACATTGTACATTTTCTTTCTGCTTCTACCTTGAAAATCAAGAGACTGAGGAAAAAGAAAAAGGATGCTAAGACATGACATTATGGCTAATTCATAGATGAAAAACAAGACTACAAAAACCAGTAGTAATTTAAATTTTGTACAAGGTAAGTATTCATTATTTGCATATTTAACCTGAATTTTTCAGTGTATGGAGTTTTTCACACTTTTCTATAAAGAAAGGGAGTTGTAAATTTTAAATACCTGTATACATTTCAGAAGATTATATTAATATTGTTCATGTCTTTTCCAACAGATTTTGAAGCACATAAGACAGTGTCTTCCTATAACTTATCTTCTGATTTTTAATATAAAAAGTCTTAAGCCTCATAATCCCTCTGCTGCATAAAAAGGTGCTTTGATTCTCAGCTGACAAGCAGAGAGTAAGGAACATGGAAATTTAGCTTGACAAACATGCACTTGACCGACTTTGTGCCCTCAGCCATCTATGATTTTGCTCTTCCATAATGATTTTCTGATGCCACACATGAGGGCTATCAACAGGTATGGGTCCTTCTTTCACTACCAGGATGACAGTCATATACCTGATGATGTAATTTCTTACACTCTGTAGAAGCACAGTTCCTTTGGGGCAGTGGAAGTAAAAAGGGTAAACACACACACACATTATCCCACAGACACACTAAACATGTTTTATCTCAGTCATGATCTCATGGGTTTCACTTCCTTCAGAAACCAGACTAAAAAGGACCAAGGTAGGGAAGATACATCAGATTCTCACACCTTTTTATCTCTCTCCTTCTCGCTTCCTCAGTAATTTTTGGTAAGCCTTCCCTGTTACACTGTACCGATCATCAAAGAGAAGCTTGGGAAACATTCTGGCATCCATGTAATTCTTGTAAAAACACTAGGAAGTATAATCCTCTCAAAACAAGGATCCTAGGGAACTAGGGAAGCAGTATTTTGGCTTTTTACCAACCATTTCACAGCAAAGATAATTAGTAAGTTACATACCATTGGAAGCAACACCAGCACAAATCCAGCTTCCCTCACTGCTTGCTCTCTCTTCTAATGATGCCAAGATCGTGACAGGCTTACTTAACATGGTTATTGTTTCTAGTTTCAAACCCTTATACTTAATTAAGTTTCAGCTCTAGATGATCTGTCTTAAACAGCCAAACAAACCAAAAATACTCCAACTTCATTACCTCACCTTTCCCCCCACCCCCCTCACTATAGCAACAATGCATCAGAAACACTTCAGAAGGATTTGGTTTGTGTTGAGTGGCTAGGGTTTGGTTAAGTGCATGCGATAAGCTACTTTTGAAATAAATTACACAACATAACATATGTTTCAGTAACAGTAAGCATCCAGATTCTGGTCAGTCTTTTCATACCAAGAGAACACTATGTATCAGGAGCAAAAGTCTGTGACAGAAGTCATCTGAAAAAAACAAGATGAGTAATAAGTTGTGTTTCATACATATTAGGTACAGTCTTCCATCACCTGATGAACTGGAAGAGCTGCCCCTCTGTCTCTCACACAAAAAGCTACTGCCTCTTGGGATCAAAAAGTACCAGACATTCGCAAATGCTTTAAAAGTTTTATATAATACATAATCACATATGCCTGTGCACACATACACCCCCCATCCTAAAGGAATTCCATTATTTCTTTCCATTCAAATGCTGAAAAGATTCAGAAGAGCTGAAAAGATTGAGACAGTGATCAGCATCTCAATACTCCTTTCAAGAACCAACAGAAAATGATAACTAATTAAAAATTCCAAATATTATTAATACAGGAAAATATGTCCAGCTTTGACAACCAATGCAGTCATGGAATAAACACTTCCATCTTCAGTAGCTGCTAAAACAAACACTCTTTTACAGGCTTTGACAGAGAACAGAATTCATTTCCCCTTTACAGCTGCAGTGTTTCAAAGTCAGTTAAACATCAATGTGACAGCCTTACTTGCAAGAGCTCAGACATTTACTGTATTATCTTAGCTGGACATGAGCAGAAAGCAGAGACTGTGAAGGCGGAGAGGGCAGGGGGGAGAGAGGGAAATCAAGACTGTTTTTCTAAAACACCTTATGAAGTGTTCATCTTAGGTTTTGCCAAAGAGTTATTTTTCTTGTTCATTTAGTCTGTATTTAAAGACCTGGCTAATACAAACACAGCACAGATCTGGAAGGCAAAAAGTTCACTAGGATGGAGCTTGTTTGCACAGACACTACTTAGCTACCAACTTCTCGCTCTGTGATAGTCTGCTTCTACAAATGAAACCCAGTTGACTGAGCTATTATCAATGCTTACAAATTAAACTATCTTATTTGCTGCTAGTCATCACCCTACTGATTTTCTCATTAATACCTAGAAGACACTCAGTTTAGTCTCTTACCCTAATTTCTGCCATTGACTTTCCTGTACAACCCCTACCTCACAAGACCATTGTGAATCTTAATATATATTAATTTCACACAGAGCAATAAGCATGCTAACTACTTAATAGTAAGCTGTTAGGAATATTGGCCAGATGTCAAACCAACCCTAACAATGGCACAGGCCGCTAAATTGAGGATCATGAACAAAGATTAGACACTAAATAACTGTAGTAGCCATTTGCAAATTGAGGTTCTGTGGAAACCTGGCTGCTCACATGATTATGGTCCTGTCTACTTCCAGGTGTTCAATTACATTAAACGAAATTAAAAATACATCAATACATGTTCTTACTACTAGTTTCACATGAAAGCAGTTGTTGCCATTGGGGGAAATGCTGCCACCACAAAGAGAAAATGTCTTATGAATTACCTACACAAATGGTTTGCTGAGTGACTAGTTCTTTCATGACAAATGATACCTACAATACTGAAAAAGTTTTCCATTTGGATAGTGAACATATTTATCACTTCTCTATGTGTGCTATAAGCAAGCTTGAAAAAAAAAGAAAAATATGCATTTCTTCATTTATTCTTAGTGGTGTTTTGTACATAAATACTGAAGTAAAGGCACGCCTCAAATACAGCTTAAACTACAAATCTACTGTTAAAAACTAAAATTGAGAGAAAACAGTAGCTAGCAAAAACAAAACATTGTCACATGAAACAGTCTGTAAATTAGGTTATTATGTGGTATTCTTTATTTCTTCTTTGAGCCAAGTTGGAATTTTAGAGAAAGACTGAGGATTTGTGGCCATATCATTTGGCAAAACATGTAACCATATATTCAGGAAATCTCCAAATCTCAGCTAAATCAGAGTTTGAGCCACCTTTCACCTTCTGAAGGGTCATTTCACAGCTAAGGGGAAGACAAATCAAGATGGACTTCATCTGTCAATAATAAAATCACTCTTCCTTCACTCTTCATAGGAGTCCCCAATCTGAGGATTTCTGTTTCACAGTAATACTTTGAAGTTTCTGTCTGGCCATTGACTGACTCCCCACACTCCCCTAAGACACTTTGATTAATTTTTGCCCACTAGGAAAAACAAGAGAAGCAGATAAAACACTCCCTAACAAGTTTTTTTGCCTGTGCTTCTCTAAGCCACCCTCTTCCCCAAAAGCTCGAATGAGTGACCTCCAGGGAATGCTGCCCAAGCCAGACTCAGGAGATGAGCTGACCTGTAACTCTGCCTACCACAGAGAGACGGTGTGTTTTGATTTAATAGTTTACTTGCTAAATCTTAGTGTTTGGAGGGTTGCAGAGGTCTTTTGGGGCTGTGCTTCTGCAGTCTCTGTACCCCAGCACCATTATTTTTAGTAACCAGCAAATGGGTGGCTGTAGGACCTCTCCTATCACCAGAAAGCTATCCAGCTTGAAGTGGACAAGCAGTTCAGCTCATGCATGCTAGCAATTCTTCAGATAGAGGCTTGCAAGCCCAGCCCTGCCTGCTTCTGCTGCAACTAGCACTTCATTACATCCATTTTAATGCAGTAGACAGGTCTTTTTTTTTCCATTTGTAAACAAACCTTTGATCGAAATACTGTAAAATAAACGTGCCTCCTTTCTCTCTTTATAAACCTTATTGCACTATGTTAGTTACATATGTGTCAGCTCTTAAAAAGCAAAAAAAAAACTCCCATATCCAAAAAAAATTCCCTTCCCCCACATGTGTATGAAACTGATGACTATGCTGTTTTACCAAGTATTTCTTCCCAAAATTGCAAATCCTAAGACTTGGTCAAGACGTTCATTTCCATATCAATTACCAACTTCAGAAACACGATAAAATACATTGAAATACTATGAAAAATTAATTGAAAATAATATGGAAAATTTAAACTTGATTTCAAATTGATACATATCAAGCTACACCATAATAAATATAGCTGCATTCGTTAGAAAAAGGAACAAAAAATCCTCAGAAGCAACAGTAAGAAAATTCTGCTAAATATGCAATTCAAACTATGTATAGACCCAGTTACTCAAATCAGAAATCTTAAGTGAAATGCAGCACGTGGTGTGTGGCAGATTGGCAATGGAAAGTTCTGTAGGACAGGCTACACTCAGAACAGTGCTGGAGCTGAGCCCACGACTCATGTCAAAACTGATGTCAAAAAGTCTTGTGAATTTTCTCAGTATAAGCAATGCACATTGCACAGCTTGTCTCCGTTCAATACCCCTCATCATTAAAAATGATGCATTATGCTAAGCTTTTCATTGTCTTAATTTATATCCTATGGCATCACAAACTATAGATTTTTTTAAAAATTCAACCTAACTTGCAAGACAGAGAAATATGCAATCTGCTGAGATATGACTTGTTATATGACTTTTAAAGGTGAAGTGTGACTGAAAAAAATGTAACAGCAATATGCAACAAATTTCCAATATAAAATAGTGAAAAGTAAAATGTTAGAGCAAATTAATTTTTAGCTGAAATCCCCCTGCTTTTACTCCCCCAAATTCAAGTTAGTAAATAACTGCCAAATACTCCCTTCAAGTATGACACAGCATAAAGCAGTTGAGTACTTGTATTTCAGCAATTTCCAAATTAATTTTAAATGTTTTGGCAGGATAAACTTTACATGCATAAACTTGCAAAATATACAAGCTGCTTCTTTACCTACTTATAAAAAAGCAGAACTCCCTTCAGTTCCAGTCACATGAATTTAATTTAATAATCAATTTTATTAGGAAAAAATACAGATTCTTCCTGCTGGGGCACAAAACATTCATGCAAATAGAAGAAACACAAAAAACCCCCCACTTCTCCATGTGTAAGTAACACGGAAGACAAAACAAACAGTAGAACCCCAACCCCAACTCCCCCCCCAGTTAAAGAGGACATTTCCCCCTTATCCTTCAATTATATTAATCTCCAATTAGAAAGCTGATGGTCAGTAAAAAAAAACCAAAAAAAAGCAACCAAAAAAAAAACCAAACCAACCAAAAAACCCCAAAAAACAACAAAAACAACAAAATAAAAACCCCAAATCACCACCCTACAATTTCAACCTTAAGTTAGATCTTAAAAATAAGCCCCATTCATACAAGGTCTTAGGCATCAGGTCACAATCCTAATTTAAAACAACAAATTTTCTCTTTTGGTTCCATTATAAGGTGATAGCTAGCACCTCTAGTAATTTAAAGACATCCCATTTTCCTTGAGGTTAACCAGACAGCAAATCAAATAATCCCACAGAGGATTCAGAACAGGCTTGACCCATTACTGAAGTGTTAAATTAGAATTTCAAAGAGTAACTCCATAGTCACCCTTCACAGGGATAATTTTTAATTCTTCTCCTGTGAAATGTGAAGTTAAGTCAATACTTGGTGTTTTATCTCATAACAAAAGCAGACAAAAATACTGCTAACTCAAAACAATCTAGGTTGATTCTTGTTTAATAAAATAGCAAAAGGCCACTGCCTCAATGTTTTAATAGGCAAGTTCTCTCTAGCATTTTTTTACAATTTCAGTACTAATTCACATTGGTAGAGAGAAGCAGACATTTTATTTATATTTTATGAAATTAAATACATAAATATATTTATTTTCTCAACACAATCTACAAATGCCAATGAATCTGAATTTTGCATATAGAGAAAATGACGATTGACCCCATTTTACAGCTAAGAAAATGAGGAACTGAAGCTCAAGTGATTTGTTTAGTACACTTCTGGCAAACCTTGGCGCTCTAGCACAAGGTCTAGCTCCGTCCTTGTCGTTACCTATGCAAGTTCATTCCCACAGGTATAATTATATGCAAATTTCAATCACATGCAGGGGCAAATATTCCAAGTTCCCAAAGTCTAGAAAATATTCCTGCCACCTTATGTAAACTATTAGTTGAATAAAAAACAACAACAAAAGAAGTTGTCTAAGGCAACAATATGTTCAATTTTTGCAGCTGACCCTAAGCCAGCCTAAATAAATAATTTTAGTTGCCTGTTCAACACAACAGCAGAAGCTTAGCACAGCAAAAGCCACAGAACTCATTACCAGCATGGTGTAAGAGTGGTTGGTATCACCTGGTATCGTAAACAAATCAACAAGACAGAACTAAAAACTGACACTGCAACCAGCACAAATTACAACATAGAAAAACACACACACAAAAACCCCACACATTTTTAATTATTAAAATAAGCAGTAAAATTTCTCATGTTGTTGCAGATATGTACCCTCACAGAAAAAAACATGTTACATTTATTTATTCTTCTCCTCAAGACACTGTGTGTAAGAAAATACCAGTTCCCTTTTACTGACTTCCTTCCCTGCCAGTGGTAAGCAAAATCAGTTAAAAAACAATAAAACACAATGCTGTATCTACATTCAGCTAATGCAAGCGAAATATTAGCAGAAGCAGTTTTGACCCAATATTGGATTTTACGTTTTCATCTTTCCTGTACTGCCAGTTAGCTCAAACTTTCTGCAAGAAACCTTATTTCCCTTCTCAGAATCTTGTCTCTTAAAAAAAGTCCCTACTCCCCCGAGGAAATTCTAAGGGCAGGTTCACAGTCATCCTTTCTCAGCTTCCGCATTACAACTTGAGTAAAAATTTTTTACACAAGTGTAACTGAACTGAACACTTATGAAGAAGTTACCACTGTGATTATACAGCAATATTTCCACAAAATCAGAACAGTAAGAACACTCTTCAAATCATGTCAAAGGCAAGAAAAGTTACAGCATATGGCCCTTCCCCCCATAACACAAAGTACTCCCTAATGGGTTAAAATTTTTAAGACTTCAATTCCACCACTGCTGGCCACTTTATATATAGTTCACAATTTTACTTCTCATCTGCTGTGAGATACCTAAATAAGGTCTTATTTTGATCATTTCAGGTTTTCAAAAATTCCTCATTTTTACTCGAGGAAATACCTCACACTGACCTTAGCAATAGATTTGGAAAAGAAAAGATGGCATATGCAGTGGCAACCATGTGAAACTTTAATTGTATTATATATTTGTAGTCAAATGCATCCATTTAATTATGGACAATGATACATCTGATACAAGGAGTGGAGCTGTGCCTATAATGAATTTTTTATTTCAGCCACTGAACAGGAAAACCACATATTTTAAAACTGCTACAAGTTTCCTGGTGTCAATTCACCAGGAAAAAATGCCCTTGTTTCAGATACCTTACTTCATGTCGAAGTAGGGTAAGCTATTCAAAGCATTAAGAACATCCACAAGGGGATGTAATTGCTAAATATATCTGTGAATGTATACCTTAGCTTCCTTTGCAGTACCTTGTCTGAGGAGAAAACCTTATGGGCAGCAGATAAATAAATCACATCTATAAAAGTAGGCAAGAGAAGAAATTACTGTCCTCTACTCTAGGACACATGAAACAGATACAGTGCTCACCTCCAGCATAGGAAAAGCAGTTCTCTGACCAAGTATTTACACACCAATAAAAAGCAGAGCTATTCCAGAGGCAGCAAAGCTCTACTCAGAAACACCGAGCAGCCCAGAGACCACAGCCATCGCCTAAGAGGCAGAAGACCCAAAGCAAACCTCTGCTCTGAATGAGGAGGAGCGCGATTCCCTCCTCCATCTTGCTGTGCACCCACATCTCGGTGTTGAGAAGGCAGAGGTAGGCTGCTAGCCACCCTCCAGCCTCTCCCTGCTTCAGCAAAGATGGGTGTATCCCCAGTGTCCAGGGCTGCTGGTGCAATTGCAGGCACAGCTCCTGCACTCATCCTGGCTGAAGTGGGTGGCACTCTTGGCCACAGCTGTAAAACACTGGCAACCTGCCTGTCCCCAGCTTGGCACAGTAGGGAGAGGCAGGGCCACCCTGGGCCCAGGAGCAGCCGGGGAGTGAGACCAGAGGCCAGGAAGCAGGGAGCCATCTGACCCATCAGCTGTCCCTCTGCCCAGGGCACAGGCTCTGCCACTGAGATGGTGGCCCTGCAAGAACCCTCTCCTTCTGCCCTGCAGCAGCTCCCACTCAGGCTGTACCCACAGCCATGCAAGTGGCTTCCCCCTGTGGCTTACTGACTGTTGAACCTTGCTGTGACTCTAGCCCTGACATCCAAAACGCTTAATTTCAGAATTTCCTAAGTGAGCCATTATAGCATTTCTGATTAGCAGGGACTTTTCCCCCCTTCCTCAATGAAGCTACTTACAAAATTCCAGCCAACTCATTAACAGCTTTAAGCTAGCCATAAATAAATTTTCAGTAAGTAATTCCCCCTAAAAATGCACACACACAACCAAGTCTAAGTCTCTAGAAACAGTCTCACAACCATTGATCAAGCTGTCACAAAACACGGGACTATCCCAAAGCTTTATGAGATTGTATCAGAAGAGCACAAAACTATTTTCCTGGAAGCTGGGGGTGGAAGGAAACAGCTCAGAAAGCAAGTGATGAAGCAAATAAGAGGATGGGTAAGTAAGAGGCAACTTTGATAACTACTGTTACTGGAATCAAGTTCAGCAGCAGCAGGCTGTTAGGGTTTTTTCCTTCTTTAAGTGCCCACAGTACCTAAAACAGGACCGGAGCACCATATGCATGGTTCCATGTCTGTATTCAAAAATAAATACATACTATTGTGAAACATATGTGCTATATACAAAGCATTATTTGGCACCAAGCAACTAAGGCTTGGCAAAATTGGAAAATTAATTGGAAAATTAATAGAACAAATCTATTTAACCATTGCAGTTGTGGCATACACCCTGTGGTATATAGTAGTGGTGGCAGCATGGTTGGGGTATGACAGTGGTGGAATAGCAGCATCATATAAGATAGCCTGGTTTAGGGTAGTTTGGGTTTGGGGTTTTTTTGGCTTCCATAGATTGGTATTGAGTATGTTTCAAGTGTGACAACAGTAGTGTTATACAATTTGGAGTGCTGATATTGGCTCCTCAAGTATTTAAATGTTGCTGTAGTGGCTTGACCGTGGCCAGACACCCACCAAAGACCTCTCTCTTACTCCTTTCTGCAGATGGACATGGGAAATAAAGTATAACAATTAGTTCATGAGTTCAGATAAGAACCGGGAAGGATCACACACTAAACACCACCGGGTTAGAATCAGAGATGTTAATTGCTAACAGAGAATCAGAGATATAAATTGCTAATTTATTGCTAACAAAATCAGAGAAGGATAATGAGAAGTAAAATAAAGCCTTAAAACACCATTCCTTCACACCTCCTTCCTCCCCAGCTCTGCCTTCTCCCCCACCACTGCAGGAAAATAAGGAAAGGGGGTCATGGTCAGGTCATCAGCCATTGTCTCTGCCACTACTTAGGGAGAGGAGTTTTTCCCCTGCTCTAACATGGGGTCCCTCCCATGGGAGACAGTTCTCCACTAACTTCTCTAAAGTGAGTCCATCTCAGGAGCAACAGTTCTCTACAAACTGTTGCAATCTGAGTCCGTCTTACAGTCTTCCCCAAACTGCTGCAGTGTGGGTCACTCTTCCAAGGGGTGCAGTCCTTCAAGGAGAGACGGGTCCCCTGTGGGTCCTCCACAGGGTAACAAGTCCTACCAAAAACCTGCTCTAGCATGGGCCCCTGTCTCCATAGATCTGCAGGTCCCTGCCAGGACCCTTCTCCAGCATGGGCCTCCCATATAGACACAGCCTCCTTTCAGATACCCACCTGCTCCAGTGTGGGGTTCCTCCACAGGCTGCAGGCAGATCTCTTACATCTCCATGGACCTTCATGGGCTGTAGGGGCAGAGCTGCTTCACCTTGGCCATCCCCATGGGCTGCAGAGGAATCCCAGCTCTGGTGCCTGGAGCACTCCTCCCCCTCCTTCTGCACTGACCTTGGTGTCTGCAGAGTTGTTCCTCTCACATATTCCCACCCTGCTCTTCTCTGCCCACAATTACAACTGTGCAAGAACTTTTTTTCTTTTCTTAAATGTTACCTCAGAGGTGTCACCACCATTCCTAATTGGCCCAGCCTTGACCAGTACCAGGTCTGTCTTGGCACTGACAGGGACTGGCTCTGCTGGACAGAGAGGAAGCTTCTGGCAGCTTCTCAAAGAATCAACCCATTACCAAAGCTTGAGCATGCAAACTCAATACAGCTGATCAAGAGCCTAGAACTTGGATATTGACCAAAGAGTAAGCTCATGAGGAAGGAAAGACTAAAATCACAGTCAGGGACAAAGAATATTTTAAACATCAGTAGTCATGCATCAAGCTCCATGTACCATCAGCTGCAGATAAACCCTATTCCACCACAGGATACATTCTGGAAGTTACATACTGTAACTCGAGACAGAAAAAGTTTTACATGAGTCTGTTCCGCAGGACTAAGCAATAAAAACACAGTTAACCAGGATCTGTGAAGAGAAGCCAAGCAAAAAACCACAACTGAAAACTGAAAGGCCATAAAAATTAACCCAAGTGAAATTTCATGTGTTGGCCACCTACTTTTAGAGAAATGTTGATGGTTTATCCCATTTTAAAATACTATTAAACTGTGTCACCACACAGTAGTTTCAAGCTCACAACCTGAAGAAAGAAATGTAGGGGATATCTCACTCTTAAAGCAGTAAAATAAGTACCTAAAGATTCAAGGACAAAGGAATCCAATGCAAAATGAGATCTTCAATTCTATGTGTTATCTGTAAGGATAATATTTTAAAGTTTAAGTGAGAACATTCAAATATAAGCTAAGAAAAACATGTTGAAAAAAAATGAATAGAAACATTTTAACTACTCCTGACACTACTACCGCTTCCCTCAAGGAAAAACCAAATTGCAATACCTACTATAAAACTAATTATTATCTAAGTCCTAATTTTAAATATTCCTAGTTTGCCTATTGTCATTTTGAAATATACAGAGTTTAGTGTATAGAGAATGCTGTAGTTTATTGATTTGGGATTACTGAAGGAAGAAAAGTACTGATAATGAAAAAAAGGCAAAAATCTGGACCTTAAAAACAGATGTTGGAATAGGAGAACAGAGCATATTCTTCATTTATCCTGGCCACAGTTGCAAACAGAGTTTTAGCAACACATTTACACACTGGCAGATATTGTGTACAGAAAAGTGTCAGTACCCTTTTTTGGTTGTGGTGAGGTGACTAGAGGAGGTTTCTCTAACATATTTGAGTAGTTAGAGCCCTGAACAATGATACTGTAATATTCACCAATATTTCTAAATCATTTTCATATACTGAACTTCTGTGACTTATCTAGGACCTTTCATCTGAATTTTTCAACATCCAAAGTTTGTTTTAAAAAGAAAACCTGAAATTTCTTGCCAGTTCAGTTAATATAAAAGCAAATTAATCATACCATTACATGTCATTACAATGTTGCACATTGTACAACACTTTATATTATAATAATCTACAAATTTTCTTACCATCACAGCAGATAAGTCTTCTGAGCCTAACATCCCCACACTGTGGTATTAGAAAAATTCACCCACTTCAATGTACGCAAATATCCATGAACCTCAAAGTATTGTAGTATAATGCTGTCAAATAAACAGACTACTGGAATTCAATTTCCAGAAAGCCAAGGCAAAATCTACTGGCCTTCATCTGAAATACATTGTCATTTTCAAGCCCTGTATTTAATTAATACTATTTACTGTCAAGAGCCAAGCCGTGTAAATATTTCACTCTTCCCAATTCAGGGACTAAAGGCAGGCCCAGAGGAAAATCTGCCCAAGTAAATGCATCTCATCTTCTTTGATGATGCAAGTGCTCAGTTGTCCTGTTCTTGACCCCTCTAGAATTCCTAGGCTCCAATACTGGTGATACAATGTCATCAATCAATATATAAAATATACATTGATTTTCCACAGATGATAATGACAGCTATTTCTTCTGCTAATGCTAATACAGTATAACTTTGTCCATATAAAAAGGTTCCTATCAAGGTAAGAAATGAAAAATCTTAGCAAAGTCCATTACAAAGTCAAAACCAATATTTAAGAAGTGAATAAAATCAAGTTAGCAACCCCATTTCCTAAACATTTTTTATTTATCTCACTGAAACTGCAATGTTCAAAATAATCTTCCAGGATATAACTACATACAAAAGGCAAGCTTCAATCAATTGAATGAGCATTTTCAACAGTCCTGGATATATATTAAGTTTGGTTCCATCAATGCAGTAAAAAGTTCACTGACAGAGCACTCTATTTAAATCCATTTACAGTAGTTAATGAGTTTTATATATATAAGAATAGTTTAATCCAGCTTTACAATGAATTTGAACACTGTGGCCTCAAAACTACGAAAGTACTTTAAAAGTACTTTCATTACTAACAAATCTAGTTCTCCTAATTGCAAGTGTAAGATTTCTCTCTACAGTACCCTAGATTTTCATAAAATTTAAAGGAAAGAAATGCAATATACGCCATTAGTGTAAATTTCAACTTTTCCACAAAATAATGATTTTCATAAACTCCTAGTTCCAATTTTAGGAGAAAAAAGCTTTTAGGGTGCAATTGTATAAATCTCAATAGATGCTCATTTCCTAATACTTCACTTCTCACTGTACCACCCACACAGAACTTCACTCTCAGATTAGGAGTATCATTTTGACGCTGATTACATTAAATTCACCATAATCAAGCATCCACTTTTACAAGCATCTTCATAGGCAATTCATGTTAACTAATGTTACTACTGAACAGCAGTGACTGAACACAGAATAATCTTATCACATTTCATGCAAAACACAGCTCCATGGTTTTGAGGTCTAGCAATGAAAACACATTCCCTTTATTTATCACAAACCAATACAACACAGATTAAATATCCCTCACAGAGCAGACCAGATTTATTAAAGATTACACATACCTGTATTTTACTTCAGCAGTTTCAGAAACACAGCTTCTGTGGGATTTAGGGTGCTCTGAACTGACTCCAGAATTCTGGGTAAGTACCATTACAACCCTGCTTTGCAAGCTGACAGAAGTGAGCTCTGCCTTATTCAGGTCTGATACTTGCAATCTATGAAGGTAGTAAGATAAGTTCCTCATTTGCATCCTCAAATTAACACCCAAGGCTCTTAAAACTTGTTTTGATATAAGGCAGTTTTATTTTCAGTATTGCACTTTATTTTCTGACAGCATTCCCTTTACACAAACATGTACTGGGAGAACACAATCAAAAATGAGACATTTGTCAGAATTTTCTATATCTACTACAGCTGTAAACAACGAGCACTATAACTCAGAATCAATAGACACACAAATATTTTCTATCACACTTGACACTAACTACAACAGAAACGACAATGAAATCACTACAAAGTTAGATGGAAACAGACTCTCCAGATCAAGAGTGACAGAAAACTGAGATTTCTCTAATCTATGTTCTTTTTGCTGAGAAATATTCCTTACAAAGCAAACCACTTCATGAAAAAAGGAGAGAAATATAAAAAAAAATGCTTTTTGACTGGTAACTTTTAGACTGGAAAATAAAACAGATTTTTTTATCTGTTTGGGTTTTTTGCAAGTCTAAACTTACTATCATTCTAATTGCATCCCTTTTTTTGTTAGCACACAGCAGCTGCTTCCCACTACCTCAACTAACATGAAAAATAGACCAAATAAGCTTTAACTAGTAGTTCCATTTTCCAAAAATCTTGATACAGTGATAGGCAAGCTGAATGTGCACAATTTCAGTCAAGAGTCGTGGTACAGTCTCACAACATACAGTCAAAACCAACATCTGTAATTCCACAAGCAACATTAGCTAAAAGCCAAGATCCGGATCTCTTAAATGACGCTCCAACTGATGTATCCTTCCAACTCTTCCAACAATTCCTAGTATAATTTCAGATGGGTGTACTGGTTAAAATAAACAGCTACAGCTCTTTGTTCTCGCAACAGAGAAGGTGAACATGCAAGTATGTCAAATAACAGCAGCCCTAGACACTCAAAAATCAATAGAAAAATTTCCAAGGATTCAATGGAACCAAAATTTTAAACTATTCCTTGTCTTATGGAACTTACTTCTGCTGAACTGTAATAGGAACAAAGAGATAGCCACACACTTTAAAGCAAAAGAATATTTTGAGTGAAAACTACCTCTCTGCTTCACCCTTGCCCTATAAATCCTTCCATTACACCCATTTTTTTTTACAGTGGTTTATTCTTCAATGTCATCACCATAGACTTCATATACAAATATTCACATCATATTTGTTCTTGTTCTTATAAAGGTTTTGAACTTCCCAAAATACATCAACTGTATTTTGGTCAGCATCTGTGAAGTTACCAGATTATTTTCTCTCATTCTATCAACCGAATCTACAGTTTTGGTGCAGAATGTAGCAACACTAAGGAAAAGACAGGAGGGGTTTTTTTGCCACATAAATTAATTAGGAAAAAAACACAAGCAATTATATGGAAATTGCTTTTTATTTTAGTATTTCCCTAATGCATTTGGTTTCTTAACTGAAAATTGAAATTGAGACAACGGAAAACAAACATACAATCAACTTGACAACAAAATTTCATGTTCTCTATAGAGAATCCTGGCAGTGACATTTTTCTCTTTATTACACACACCTAACTCATTCTGAGTGCTATTCACTAGGAAAACAATATTTTAGAGTCTTTGCAATTTTTTAAACAATTTGCTTAAATGATTACAAAAGCAGATCATTATTGATAAGACCTGCACAAGCACATTATGATTATGTAGTCCAGGTAAGTAGTGTAAATAAATAATAATTAATATGGCGTAAGTAATAAGTGTAAATAAGTAATAAAATCTCTCTGGCTAAGCATTTAGTTAAGCATATAAGTTAATATAAAACAAAAACAAATTATTAACCAGAATTACAAATTTCATTGAATAGAATGAACTCCAGAGTGTTTGAACTGAAAAGGGAAAAGACAGAAAAAAGCACTGGAAAATTGCTTAACCTGTTTTCTCATTCACTGATGCTAGAAAATTAGAAAAGTTTAAAGAAAAGCATTGTTAGTTTGCAAAAACTGCTGAACATCATTAACAAAAGAGGAAATAATACTTGATGTGGGCATACATAATTTTATCCATATTTAGTTGGCATTTTATAAACAGTCATCACCCAAACAACTAAAAACTCTTTCAGCAGGCTCATTTCCCACCTCTATATTTAGTGTACAAGCCTCAAAAATACGTATTTCTGACCTTAATAAGTCACTCTATGTGTTAAAAGACAACATTTATTCATGAGTACACTGAAAAAATTCTCACATAAAATCTCAAAAGCGTATTTGTTGTAAAAGATTTATACTGCGTGAATATACTGATATATCAAACATACCTAAAATAAAACCACAGCATTTATATTCTACTTTCTTTTACTGCACTTCCAAACTATTATTAGTCTGCATTTAAACAATCCGCAGGGGTCTCTTTTTCTAATTCTCAGTGGTATTATCCCTTCTTGAGAGCAGAGTTAAACAGGCACAGCACTGCCTGATGGAGTCATCAGACAGTAATTCTTGAGCAACAAGCAGTTTAAGTCATCATTGTCATTATACCAATTTCAACCCTCAATTTAAGTAATTTATTAGTGCACAGAGTTGGATAGAAAAGCTTGTATTATTTCATATTCAACCTTTGCCATGAGACAGACCATAATCAGCACATCTGAAAGATGTCAATTCCTTAGTTACAGTATAAAATATCAAACAAACC
This sequence comes from Parus major, assembly GCF_001522545.3. Classification (NCBI taxonomy): domain Eukaryota; kingdom Metazoa; phylum Chordata; class Aves; order Passeriformes; family Paridae; genus Parus; species Parus major. The sequence goes on from NC_031769.1 coordinate 118,472,233, forward strand.
TAATGAGAAAGGTTGAAGGGATCAACATATTCTTTCTCAGCAGAAAGCCACATTCCTGGTCCTGGCACCAAAGCAAGGACCCTCTGTTTCCATAACCAGTCTCACCATTATTTTCAAAGCTTCTAAAACATTAGTATTTCCACTCAGAGTACAGTATCACACGTCACTTAAAAGCAAGGTTTGTTCTGCTGTATCCACACAATCAATTTAAGACATCTGCCATCAAACTCCCCAGTGAAGAAGATAAAACTGCAACACAATCCAATTAAATGCAATAGGATATAGACAACTCACCAAGACTCAGCGATGCAGACAATGATTTCTAGGGACTGTGAATGCAGGGGGCCTCACTACTCAGATACATCTCAAGCATGCTAGGAACAAATTTGAGAGAAAAATATTAGTTTGATTTTTTTTTGGAGATGGGCAGAGAAGAACAAAAATATGATGTTTAGCACATTGCTGTTTTAAGCATAACAAAACGAAGGAAACACAAACTTTGCAGAGCATTATCTGTTTTTCCAGACATAACTACAACCCCCTTCCAGCTGCACAATCACTCCAGTCACACGACTTCCTTTCTACCTGCTGCCTACTGCAAATTCACAGCGATAGCAGCTAAAATGTTTACATTAACTTGCACAGTACATAGCCTCTATTTTCACTAAAGAATCTGTGAGAACTCTGAAAGTGCTTGGTTCCTTTTTTGGTTGACTGCTTGATTTGATAGCACATTAGTTTCAAATCTCTAAAAAGAAGAAACTGGTGTTCTTTCAACTATTATTATAAGTTGCATGTACAGAAGCATGTTTCTCCTCTCAGCCTCCACTTACAATATTCCTGACCCAAGTGACATGCATCAGTGACCAGAAAGCCTTTCACTCATATGGAATCCCATAAAGCAGTAGAGTCCCATAGAACAGAGGACATACATTGGCCTAATACAATAATTTCTTCAAGGGAGGAGGAGCGTGACACTGCCCACACAAATATTATACTTGAAGTTCTCTTTGTAGGTCAAATAGCACTTTATGTCAAATGTATCCAAGCAGACTACCAAAGTTAAGTTTTCTACTTCCCTATTCTGACAAACAAAAAGGCAGAACACAAAGCAAATGAGAACACAAATAAAATGAAAGATACACTGCAAGAGTCATCAGCAAAAAAAGACACAACACGCTAATTATGCCTCTAGAGTAACAGAATTTAATTCTGTTCCTTTCCTTTGTCATTTCTGCCATCTTATAAAAACCTTCTTCAAACAAACTGTGCATAAATTCTTTCAGTCACAGACAGGATACCACTACAGTAACAGACTATTCAGGGGCACCACTAACAAAGAAGTATTCTTATATAAAATATACACACAGAAGATAAGACTACATTGTTTCCTGAGGAATACCCAAAAAGCACACAAGCTCTGTGGATCACAAACTCAGGGTTTTGAGTGGGTCCTTGTCGACAGAAAAAAACATCTTGTCTTGGAAAAAAATCTGTAAGCTAGCTACTAGATCTTTTGGCAGTTCAGAGAGCCACCAAAGAGAAGTCAGTCTCAGCAGCAGATGGGGGCTGCAGCCCCAGCCCACAGTGGGGAGACCTCTTCCCCTGAAGAGCAGCAAACAGGACACTGCCTGTGCAAACAGGAGCATTTCCCACTCATCTCCTGTCTTTTACCTGCTGTGCACCAGTGAATGAGCTTTCTACTACCATTTTGTTTCTTGACAACTAATGTGGCTGCTCACTTTTATTTTCCTGCTGTTTCTCCCTGTTTTTGAATCCCACCTCCTGGTCTCTGTGGCCTCCAATACAGCTGCTCAAGGAGTCTGTACACAAGCCATGTGGCTCCTAACTATTGCAGTAGTGTCCACAAGGTCCCATTAGAAAAGACAAGCTTTGCTGATTTTCATTTGTTCTATTCATAAAACTTTAGACAATAATGTTGTCTGAAAACAAATACAATGCATTATAGCTTCACAGTAGAAGCACTACCTTCAAAACACAAAAACACAACTAATAAGATCTTTCTTCCCAAAAAAAACCCTCTGAATTATAGAGCAACAATCACACTATATTAGGAATGGCGATAAGCACGACACTGACTCCCTTAGCTTCATTGTCCAAGAGACCAAAGTTTATTACTCTTAATCTTCGTTTATACACATGTTCAAGAAAGTCCGAGAGGTAAAACTCTCATTGGACATTAAAGCAACACATCACCATCATTGGTTAAGTGGAACACCACCCCTTGACTGTTTCTTAAATAACACCTGCAAAGATTGTTGTCCTTTACCAAGGACTGTTTGGATTCTTTCTCATGCTTTCTCAGGCCAGAGTGAGAAGCCTGTGTGACTAGTTTCACACAGGCTCTGTGCTCCCTGCCTGCTTTCAGCATCTAGAAGCAACCAGCAACAGACTCATGTACCTGAATAGCTGTACTATCTAGTACATTTCTGACATATTTCTCTAAGCTAGACTGTCAGTGAAGAAAAGAAGTGATGAACATGAAGTTATGGACAACAAAATTATATGTTAGTCCTTTGCCTTCCCTTCTCAAGCCTATTCTGGAGGCTGAAGAAAAAGCAAGCCAACTACCCCCTATGCCTATGCAAATTTACACCCAATCCCACAAGAATCAGGAGCTTCTTGGGATGTCCCTCAGAACACAAGGGAAACTACTCTTGCATGAAGCCAGGTCTCAAAGTAGTGTAACTCTGTTAACAGTGATGCACAAAGGCCCACATGAAGAGCAGTCACTGCCTCGAATAATACACAATTTATCAACATTACCTACAATATAAAAATGGAATACACCACAGCCACACCTGCCATTTTCCAACACCGCCATCCAATCCTCCATCCCACAAAGAGTAAAAGAAAACTGTTTTAAAGGTCAAAAAACCTCAACTAAAAACAATTGATATGGAACAGAACAACGTACTGTCTGTCTTCTGACTTCAGAACACTTTACATCTTTATTTTCCACTTGTCCATTTCTTTCCTTTCTGGTCTCTATTTCAGGAACCTAAGATGCATTTACCTCCTTGGTCCATAAAAACAAAACATACAACATCAATGCTACAAACTACAGTTAAGTTGAAAGAGAGTGAGAGCTGCCATTTCCAGAACATACTTGGAAGAGATCATCAAACATGCAAGCTTAGTGAGTGTGAACTTGGTGAGCTTAGTGAGACTCTTCTCATCTACATCCAGTCTTCAAGTTCCATCATTCTTAAACTAAGAAAAGGATCCAAAAATGATCTCACCACCATGCAGTTATCACTAGCTTCACACAAAACTGTAGCAAGAAAATATTTTGAGGCCTCATGAAAAATTCAGTATCTTTGTTTCAAAGTAACACTTAAAAAAATACAGCAAAACAAGCAAAAGTATGTTTGCACTGCAAATGGCAACAAAAATTGACAAGCAATTAAAATAAAAAAAACTTTAAACTATGCTATTAGAGCTACATTTTATAGTCTGAATTATCAACAAGTTAATATTTTTTTGCACCCAAGATAATGGCACAACTCTTCTGGACTCATTTAAAGAAAATAGTACATTTCTAGCTGTAAATTTTAATTTTTGAAAAAATACAAATATTTAGACTGGAAGAAGAGCTTTTCTCCTTGAGAATATAATTGAAAACTGGAATTTATTTATTTACTTCAATACACTCAATACTCCTCCACTAAGATTCCATTTTGGAAAATGGATTGAACAAGACAAGGACATTGTTCATGTATCTGGAGACCAAGGTATAAATCTGAATGAGAACAGCAAGTGAAATTAGTTGACAATAATCACAATATTTCTCAGAATATATAAGTTGGTCAGCACATCCTGACAATAATTTTGAAAGAGTAAAGAGAAAGGGCCAAGAGCTACATTGTGAACTCAAAGCACAGTGTAAGCAGAACAACAAAAAATTATCCCCACTGTAGCCCAGATGATACTTGAACTCTCAGATTCACAAGTATTAAAACTTAGACCTTTTGTTTTCTTTGGGTTTGAGTTGCTTTGGGTGTTTTGGGTTTGTGTTTTTTTTATTAATTTCTAATTCCATCACACAAGCATATGATGAATTTGTAAGTTCATGAAAATATGTGTAACAAAAGTGTCAGTACATACTCTCAAATTTATTCATAGGCAAACTTTCCTCTATTCTCAATAAGTTTTCTTTTTAAATGCAGTTTAGTATCTCCTACATAATCCATGAGGTACAAATAGGTGACAAACTGCATTGTTTTTAATTGGAGTGATTTTCTTCAAAATCCATGGGCCAGGCTCATTAGAGATCGATACTGACAGCAATGAAAAACTAAATCTGTTCACACACAGATGAATTACAGCATAGGCAGAGTAAGAGTAAAATTCCATAATAATTCTGACTTAACAAGCAAAATGTTCTTTCACTTTCCATGCCCATTCTTCAACCCCAGGCTTCTCCACTGAGGCAGCCAATAAAGCAGCCAATTGTGATATGCCCACTATAAATCCTACCCAAGAGCAACAATATGTCTTACATAGCTCACTAAAAAAGCATCAAAATAGCAACCCTCAGTCAACACTACAGCAGATATATGTTCTCAATGTGTCCCCTCATAGAAGCTCCTATGATCCACACTACCTAAGATTTATGGATAAATCAACACATTCAGTAGATATTTTAATTACTTTGTCGCCTATACTCTCTGCCCTTTCATTAATCCAATAAAGGTTTCCATGTAATGTGGACTATTCTGGCAAAATACAAGTTTTCCTTTCCGAACAGAGAATAACTTCTTGAAGTTCAAAAACAAAGAGAAAATGTAAATAGGATTTACTGAGGACATTGCATGTTAGCTGCAAAAAGCAAATGCACATTCCAAAGAAGCTTTTGAATATCTAAGTAAAGGGAGCACAAACACAGAAAGAGTGAGATTTACTATCAGTTGTAACTGCTAAAATGAGAGCAAAGGAAAAATAATATCTGTCAGTAACTGTATTAATGGGAGATTGTTATGGAAGCCATTTAAGGAAATGCAAGACTTGGAATAGCATAATGATGAAGCTGCAGAAGAAAAAACTGTGCATATTGTTAATACGTTGCGGTATAGCTTCAGACATTTAAATTAATGAACTAATTTCAAACTTCAAGATGTCAAGCACTCCAATGACGATACATTTTCCATAGGAACTGTTTCCATTATATATCCATAAAACTCTTAAATAAAATTTCCATTAGTCTTTAATTTGAATAACGTGCAATTTCCACAGAAAAAGATTGAAAAATCATAAACAGTTACAAAATGCAGTGCAGCAAATCTACCACATTCAAGATCTATTTTTCAAACTATTCATCAACTCAAAATAATTGTATAAAATCGGCAAAAATATTCCAGATGCTCAGGAGAGGAAAGGCTGTTCTAGGTAATAGGTAAATGCAGAACTGAATGAAAGAAAATTAATTTCTTCCACTCGTTTTTCCATCACAGAAATGCTATTTCTGAATACTCACAACACTGACAAAATTGCTTTGTCTTAAAAATACCTAAAAAATTCCCTGGGTTGTTTTTTTTTTTAAATTCTGTACCGTAAATTGATTACACTGTACAACCTGTCATTTCTCATGTCAGATTTCTATTTGGTATGTTTTGAAAAGGCTATGGTACTGAATCATTAAAACAGGGAGTGTTTGCATAATATAAATACTGCTGACAAACTACTAACTGTAGAACTGGTAAGATGTCTTCGTAATATGTAACCACTGATGTAATATAAGAAATTATTCCTACTACTCAAAGTTGCCATTTCAGCAATACATATGACTGTTTAAAATGCTATTCCAACACAGAGCAGGAGTCTTGGCAACTGTATTTTATTCCCTGAAATCATAAAATAGTATCAAAATATTATCTATAATAAATACATGAAATATACGTTATCTAAGCTCCATTATCCTGATGGGTAAAAGCCAAAGAATACTTCTGTAAGGTTTAAATTCCCAGGAGAAGAAGAGCTCAGATCCTGTCTGCAAGCACACAATGGAATCACAGCTGACGATGCACATCTTTTTCTGGATGTCTCCATATGCTCAGGAGGGTTTTTTCCCCTCCTATCCCTCCCTGTTTCTCCCTCTCCACCTCCCTTGCTCCCAGCATTACATTGAAGAATTTGTCATTATCTACTGCCAGAAGTATAAGAATGTTTTAACAACTAACAAAAATAAAGTAGTGCAGTGAACTTCACCTCATTTAAAAATAAAAACAGGGGATCCTGCCAGAGTAGCTGTCTGTAACTAAGTTAACTAACAGCAGAAAATGGGTGGATGAATGGATGCTGTTATATGCCTTCTATAAAGTAATTATCAATGTTACCCTGCTCCAAGTTTAAAATGCTGTGTCACACAGCCGAGTATATACAGTAACAACACATTTAACCTCTGACCTCTAAAACCAAACATGGCCATAAATGAATATTGAGCATTTAATGCCTATCAGAATACTGAAGAAATGTGTGGAATTTGTTAAATATACCTACTTGCATGCAAACTGCGTTGTTTAGAGAGGCCAGCCACAGCAAATGTACAAAGAACTGACCACGGCAAGAACAGTTCTAGTTCAGTGCAGTGTTCCCTTTCTCCAATGCACAAACTATTAGTGCTCGGCAGACAAAGAGAGTTACCTTTATATTTAAATTTGGTAACGGTCTTTGGTTTGTCTTTTTCTTTCAAATGAACTGACAGCATCCTCAAGGCTTAGACCTTTTAAGCCTCTGCAATTCTGGTGTCAGGTGCTAGAGAAACTCCAGCTGAGCACAGAAGCCCAGATTTTGCCAATGAGAGTGTGACATCAGCAACAAAGGCAAGGAGCAGAAGACAGTGGGCATTGTAGCAGCAGCTGGCTCGCTCACTGACTTTGTTCTTCCTGCTGCAAAATCTGGGCTCCCTGCAGATGGGCTAGCTCTTACTGGTTTTTTGGAGGATGGAAGGAAAAGTTGAGAATGCCAACAGTACAGACGGTTTACATGCCTCTTTCAACAGAGTCTTTCAGCCTTCTAATGAGCGAGCTACACCCTAAATGATTATAAAAACATAAACATTATTCTTAAGTAATTACTTTTTACTTCAGAGTCTCAGTTTAATGCAATACACTACACTATATGTCAATAAATCCCTTACATTTTCTAATGCTTCCTCCAGAAATAACCTTTATTTTCTCTCTCAAATAACACAACTACAGTTTAAAAAATTAATTCCAAAAGTACCATTCTCGATGCAATAAAGTATGCCTTCCTCAAATGTCTTGAGTTTCAAATTTAGCACTGACACCACCAGGACACACAATGAGGAATTTACACACTTAGTAAAGAAGTCCCTTCAGACATTGCAGAGATACTGAAGAACCACATCAGACATGGATTTTCTCCCTAGTAAAGACCACAAGGCTCAGAAAATACTAAGTTGAGAAATCTTCAGGTTTTATGTGAAATAAAAGAGTACAGTGACTAAAAAGATGAGGTGACTGTAGCACGTTTTACATGCATTTATTGCATAATGCCCATCAAGATAAAAACATATTAAAAATAATGTGATTCTCCAAAAGATTGCATGATGTTAAAAAAAATGAACCCTTCTTCTTAAAGTCGTACTCAGTGTTTTTGAAGGTTGAGTCCATGACAAAGTATTTTCTTCAAGACTGTAGATAACCAAGACTGTAGATTTCCTATGAACATTAAGCTTCTCACATTTACAGATTAACCATTTGGGGGCAATTTACAACCTTCCTTATCCTGTATGACACAACAGAGCCAACTTCTACGTCCAGTCCCCAAAGAGCTGTTACCACAAATGCAAAAGTAAGGGATACAAATGCACGAGTGGCCACATGTGTTTGTATACACATGTGTACGTGGAGATACATGCAAACCTGGTACATCCTATTTGCGACACCACTGCTGATGTAAGCAAACAAGTGTTCTGGAAAAAAGTAGGAGGCACCAATATCTACACCAAGTGCAATAAAACAACCAGTTTCCATCCACACTAAGCTGTGTTTAAGCAAACAAGATCTCTGCTTTGGGGTGTAACAGTTTCAGTATGACATGAGAAATGGTAGACAACATGGTCATTTCTCAGAGAGCACCCAACACAGTGGACTGGCAGCTCCCTCCCTTTGGGCACCGTCAGAGGATTCCCCCATGAGAGTAGCCCACCAGCTGACCCAACACTGCCACTGGGAGCCAGGAAATTAACAGACTAGAGCTTTTTTTTATAGTTCAGTACATAAAAATCCCAAAAGGATAAAATCCAAATGACTGCCTTCAGCCACAATGGCAGAACAACAATGAAAAAAATACTTTAAATATAAAGACTGGCAATCTTAAATGCTTATTTATTTACAGTGGCAATGGAGCTCTGCTGTAACTGCCATAGCCAGGTACTATGCTTACCTCAAATTATACTTAAACATTATGGGTTGAGTTCTAAAGCCTATTCACCTGCTTCTTACTACTCCGAGAAAGAAAAAAAAAAAAAAGAAGAAAGAAATATACAAACAATTCATTATTATCGAACAAGCAGGCTGTTCTCCTTTCACAAGGAGACTTTCCTGGCTAAATTACAAGTATATTTATACAGTGTCCCACATACATACACTTGAGACCGAAGTATACAGGCTAACTCAAACGAAGTATATATCGTGATATACAGCTATCACGACTTCCCAGTGACTACCAGCAACCTCCTTGCCTTGTTTGTGTTTTTTGGTTTTTTCATTTCCCTCCCCCCCCACCTTTTTCTGCCAGGCTCTCGAGCAGGTTTCCCACAAACTACACGGCCTGAATGCCCCTCTCCGGCAAGACCAGCGTGCGGTCCCCGAGCTGGGGGAACGCTCAGGCCCAAGCGGCGGCAAAGGAGCCGAGGGGCAGCGAGGGAGGCGAGGGACGCGGCTCCGGTTACGCCTGGCCCCGCAGCCTCCGAGCCGCGCGGTGCCCGCGGCGGCGCACACACCGCCCCCCGCGGTGGGAGGCGGG